>NC_041341.1:1456089-1756089 GCF_004354835.1 Perca flavescens
GGGGGGATGGGTCAAACAACACGGGACTTTCACCACGAAGACCAGGGATCGCGTCCCGCGTGTTGCAGTTCCTTTCCGCGTTATTCTCTTCCTAACCACAAGCGTCCCGCTGCGTGTGATGGTTCCTTTCCCTGTTATTTTTTTTCATAACCACAACTGTCCTGTTGTTGTGGCGTTTCGTTTCCCCGTTGTTGTGTGCCCCTGCGCCTGGGGATGCGTGTGACCTGGAGTCGTGACCTGTACACGTTCAAAACATTTTGACGTTGTTGTTGAAACTTCCACATAACTTTAAGTCTTTTGACACTGTATTTTAATTTTTTTATTTAAAAAGATTATTTTTTGGGGCTTTTCAATTCATTAGTAGTAGTGACAGTGGATAGACATGAAAGGGGGAGAGAGATGACACGCAGCAAAAGGGCCACAGGTCAGATTTGAACCTGTGCCGCTACAAAGGACTCAGCCTACATGGGGCGCATGATCTTACTGGGTGAGCTAGAGGCTGCCTCTAGTATTTAAAATTTCAAATGGCTCACCACAGTCCAGTTCAGTTTTATATTATCCCCGTGGGCAACTGGAAGAATTCAGATACACAATAAACTAAGTTAACCTTTGTGTTGTCTTCTTGCCGACTTGTTGTCCTCCCGGGTCAAAAATTTACATTTTTTTTCAGTGCTTTTTTTTCACCAGTAAAATCAACTTATTAACACTAGTTTTACACTTTTCTTTGGAGACTAATAATCAATAAACTTAATTTATATGAAACTTATCTAACTTTTTTTTGTGATACATTTTTTATTGATAACTTTTGAAAAAAAATTTGAGTTAAAATGCTGCATCACCACATTCACCATACCTACAGATTGGCATGGGGTACTTTCCATACACCAACAATAATAATAATAATAATAAATTGAATTTATATAGCGCTTTTCATGGACTCAAAGTAGCTTTATATGGGAGGTATATCACAAAAACAGAACAATACAAAACAAACAAAACTCAACAAGATTCAGACACGTGGGGCTAGGGATAGGCAGAGGTGAAGAGATGGGTCTTGAGGCGGGACTGGAAGATGGTGATGGACTCAGAGGTGCGGATCTCTTGGGGGAGGGAGTTCCAGAGCCTGGGAGCTGCTCTGGAGAAGGCTCGGTCCCCAAAACTGCGGAGTTTGGACTTTTGGATGGAGAGGAGACCGGCTGAGGTGGATCTGAAGGACCGTGAGGGTTGGTAGGGGGAGAGGAGACCAGCTGAGGTGGATCTGAGGGACCGTGAGGGTTGGTAGGGGGAGAGGAGGTCAGTGAGGTATGAGGGGGCCAGATGGTGGAGGGCTTTGTAGGTGAGGACCAAGATTTTGTAGGTGATCCGGTGGGAGATAGGAAGCCAGTGGAGTTGTTTAAGGACTGGAGTGATGTGGTGCCAGGATTTGGAGCGGGTAATGAGGCGGGCGGCTGAGTTCTGGACCAGTTGGAGTCGGTTGATGTTGGTAGAGCTGATGCCGAGGAGAAGTGAGTTGCAGTAGTCCAGTCGGGAGGAGATGAAGGAGTGAATGAGTCTTTCAGCAGCGGGGGTGTGAGAGAGGGTCTGATTTTGGCAATGTTGCGGAGGTGAAAGAAGGAGGTTTTAATGACTTAACGGATGTGAGGCTCAAGGGAGAGGGTGGAGTCAAAGATAACGCCAAGGTTACGGCCCTGGGGAGATGGGGAGATAATGGTGCCGTCTATGGTGAGAGTGGGGTTATTGGTTTTACTGAGTGTGTATTTGGAGCCGATGAGGAGGAATTCTGTTTTGTCGCTGTTGAGTTTGAGGAAGTTGTGTTGCATCCAGGTTTTAATAGCTGACAGACAGGAGTTGATGTGGGAGAGGGGAGGATTGTGGGGGGATTTGGTGCTGAGGTAGAGCTGGGTGTCATCGGCATAGCAGTGGAAGTCCAGGTTGAAGTGGCGGAGTATCTGACCAAGAGGGAGGATGTAAATGATGAAGAGGAATGGGCCAAGTACGGAGCCTTGGGGAACACCATGAGTGACTGCACCTGTGGCAGAGGTGTGGTTGTGGAGAGAGATGAATTGGGATCTGTTGGATAGGTAGGAGTGGAGCCAGCTGAGTGCAGTACCTTTGATACCGAGGTCTTTGAATCTGGTGAGCAGGATGTTATGGCTCACAGTATCGAAGGCTGCACTCAGGTCGAGGAGGATGAGGATGTTGAGGGAACCGGTGTCAGCAGAGGTGAGAAGGTCGTTGAGGAGAGCGGTTTCTGTGCTGTGGAGGAGGCGAAAACCAGATTGGAGGGGTTCGAATTGGTTATTGGCATGAAGATGGGTCTGTAGTTGTGAGGCGACTATATGTTCCAGGGTTTTAGACAGAAAGGGTAGGTTGGATATTGGGTGGTAGTTGTTGAGGGAGGAGGGATCCAGACCAGGTTTTTTGAGGATTGGGGTGACAGCAGCAGTTTTGAAGGCAGAGGGGACAGTTCCAAGGGACAGTGAGGAGTTGAAGGCAGTGAGGTAGGGGCAGTACGGGGAGGCAGGACTTCAGGAGCGGAGTAGGGAGGGGGTCAAGGGAGCAGGTGGTGGGTTTGGAGGAGCTGATGAGTTTGGAGATTTCAGGAGGAGTGACTGGGTCAAACTGGGAGAGGAGGCAGTGAGGAGGAGGGGTCGTGAGGTCAGGAGAGATGGGGAGAGGAGGGTCCATAATGGGTGCTGGAGTAGATCCTGGGAGGTCCGATACAGGGGATAGAGATTTGTAAATGTTCTTGATTTTGTCAGTGAAAAAGTGGAGGAATGAGTTGCAGAGATCCGGAGAAGAGGTTGGGAGGGTGTTGGTCCGAGGCTTGATGAGGTTGTTAATTGTGGAGAAGAGGGTTCTGGAGTTCTGGCAGGGGTCGGTGAGGATGGTGGAGAGGAAGGCAGATTTGGCAGCAATGAGGGCATCTTTGTAGGCAGTGAGGTGGAGTTTATAGACTGCAGGTGTTTACCAGGGTGAAGAGGTGTTGAAAGTGACGGTTTTTGTTTTGAGGGGGGCCAGGGTGTTGAGGGGGGTAGACTAGGTGGAGTTGAGGTGGTCTGTGAGGTCATCAGGTGAGGTGAGGGTTGAGTCCAGGTGGAGAGCGGTGGAGAGCAAGTCAGAGAGATAATGTGGATTGATAGATTTGAGGTTGCGGAAGGTGATTTCTCTGAGGAGGCGGGGGGTGGGGTTGGAGAAGGGATGGTGAACCGTATCAGTTTGTGGTCAGAGAGGGGAAAGAAGTATGGATGGAGGTTGAGCACCGGTTGGTTGGTGGAGCAGACCAGGTCGAGGATGTGTCCTTTTTCATGGGTGGGGAATGTGACATGTTGGGTGAGAGAGAAGTTGTCCAGTAAAATGGTGAATTCTGATGAGAGCTTGCAGGTGGGGGAGTCCATGTGGATGTTTAAGTCAACGAGTAGCAGCAGACGTGGAGAGAGAGATGAGGCTAGTGTGAGGAGTTCAGTAAAATCAGAGAGGAAGGAGGGATTTGGTTTAATGAGGATGACTGTCATGGAGGAAGGAGCTTTGACGGCGAGATATTCAAACGATGATACTGAGGGGAGGGTGAGATCTGTGATCCGGAAGTTCTGATTGAAGATAACGGCGAGGCCACCTCCACGGCGCGAGGGGCGGGGTTTGCAGATGTAGTTGTAGCCAGGGGGGGATGCTTGGTTGAGGGAGAAGAAGTCATTGGGTTGTTGCCAGGTTTCAGTGAGCAGAAGGAAGTCCAGAGTGTTGTCTAGGATTAGTTCATGGAGGGCAGGGGCTTTATTGTTGAGCGATCGGCTGTTGAGGAGGGCAAAGGGTGGCTGGATGGGGGCAGGCTGGAGAGATCTGAGGTTGTCCCGGTTAGCAGCGCGTGTGGTTGGTGGGCTGTGGGGATATTGCAGTTGAGGGGAGACAAAAGCACTGTAGTCCAGTCCGGGCTTTCTGTGCAGCCTGATGGTGCGTTCAGCCCTACAAAACCAACAAAAGCATGTTGGCTAATGATAGGGAACGATTGTGGTTGTGGGTAGATGGACCTTCAGTTAGCAGCTGATGCAAATTGATTTCAGCCAGGTCAAACCCCAGTACTGTATTTTCACTTTATTTTCAGATGACATTTAATGCTAGTTTGTTTTACTCTTTCAAAAAAATCTTATTTTTGTTTGATATTTACTAACTTTTGTTTGATTTTATTGACACAAATCTGATTCCATACTCATAGTCCATTTTGTTTATTCAATATTCTACATCATTATAATGTTATGATTAAAAAAGGGTTAGTCACAACAAACAACAAAATAATATTAAAACAGAATGAACAGTATAACATACAAGGTTAAATATTGTGAGACCAAATTCAAATCAAACACACCTAAAATCCTAACATTTCTAGTTTGATTTTAGGTCAGTGGTTTCCAGAGTGGGGTCTGGGGATCTGAAGGGGGTCTCTGAGGGGGTCCCTAGCAAAAGGGAAATTATTTCCACTATAATTCTATCCATTAGTTACACCGTGACAGAATGTATGACTATTTTAATCATGGATTTCAAACACTTATTTTATTAAAATATCCTAAAGGAAAAATCATGTCAAATGGGGTCCCCTGGCCTAATTTGTGTCAGTTTAGGTGTCCTACTGTATGTGAAAAAGTTTGGAAACCACTGTTCTAGGTTTTGATATCAATGGCCCAAGTTTTATTGACCTTCAGTCAGCCTAAAGAAAGCAACGTATAATATTCTTTCTAACATGTGCTTTAACATTTAATGTAAGAAACAGATTTTCTTTATGAACAGTTGAGACTAATTCAAACTCACAATGTGAGTTTCAAAGCCCCCCCTCAGAATTTAAGTAATAGCAAACAAGATCTATGTACATATACATTTAACATATTCTAGAAGCACATTTTGTAGGTTAGCCATATATGGTTTGCTAAATGTGCATTTTAAGTTTTACATTTTCGCAGCAGGAATCTTCTTAAAAAATCTAAAAATCACTCCTTTGATTTGAGGCAGACTCAGGCCGTAAACTAGAGGGTTATTAATGGGGGGGATCATCAGATACTCTAAAGATAAAACAACTGTGATGATCGGATTAGTTTTATCAGCCTCAAATCGAGTCAATAACAGCTCACAGAAGAGAGAGAAAGAATAGGTCATGAATGTCACGATGTGAGGCAGGCAGGTCTGTAACGCCTTTCCTCTGAATTCAGACGAGCTTCTCCTGCAAACAAGCAGAATACGTAGATAGGTGTACAGGACAAAGAACAGGGGGATGAAGACGGTTGTCATCAAGATAAAATGACCTACTATGTTGTTCAGAGTTGTGTCCACACAGGAGAGCTGAACCACAGGCCAGTTGGAACAGAAAAGTCTATTCAGTTTATTGCCACACAACGGTAATCGAACAGTAAGATACAGCATGAAACCCATAGCAAATGCAGGGTAGAGCACGGCAAAAATCACAAGATGTATTACCATCTTAAATGTCATTTTACTGTGATAATGTAAAGGCTGGCAAATAGCAACAAATCTATCATAGGCCATGATGCTAAGGATAGTCAGCTCACATGATGCGTAGCTGTAAATAACATATATCTGAATGAAACATAATAGACGTGAGATTAAATGAGTGTCAGACAGAATGTCCATCAGAAACCTGGGGAAGAAGCCGGCTGAGCCGTACAGAGAGTTAAAAGAGAGACAGCAGATAAAAATATACATGGGCTGATGCAGAGACTTCTCCAGACAGACTGTCAGAATAATGACAATGTTAGCAGAGACAACAGTCATGTAGAGCAACAGACACAGACTGAAGAACAGATATCTGAGGGGCCCAAAGTCTGCAAACAGAGTGAACTGAAAATACAAAGGATTCAGGCTGTTGTTGCTCTTCATGTCTGAACAACAGCAGAGCTGGAAGAAGGGACGTGAAAACAGATTGAGTTACAGTAAATGAGATTAAAATGTCCACAGCAAAATATACTATTTTAACACTAAACAGAAAACATACAATAAGCCGGCATTCATGTAAGTTGCATAAACTGCACATTTCTAACAATTGTGCCTGATAATATTCAGCATAATTAACCCATTTCAAATAGTTCAAAAAGATGTTCAAAAGTACACATGGGTGGAAAAAGGTCAGTGTTACATGAACTAAATGCACAAACAACATAACATTTGTCATTGAAGAATATCAATACATATATCAGCCAACAGAATACACAGTGTTATGTAAGTTATGTCTAGTTAATACAGTCATAAAGATATTTGGAAAACTGTCTTTGCATCAGTGTATGTGATCTTAGCTTTTAGAATAATACACAGCCCCCCCCCGACCTACAGCAGACTGAGGCAGCAGCTGAACTTTTATCCTATTTTGCTGTCACACTGAAAGCAGCAACCTGTACACACAGGGTCCAAAGGGAGCTACTCTGTGTCACACACTGACTACATGTGTGTGAGTGATGCATCAGTATAGCCAAGCCCAGACTTCCAAAGCCAGGGAGATATTCTTGCTTTTAAAACCACGCATAGTCAACCTGCTGCATCGTGAGACGAACATTTTCACATACTTGCCCATGTATTACACTTGTTACTGGAGGATTACTCTAGAGGGCACACCAGAGAACTCAGACCTATTTGAATGATGTAAACAAAATACAGGGTTGCAAATTCAAGGAGGTCACTATATTTCTGACAAGTGGGGGCTTGTCCGGGATTGTCACAAACCGGCCCAAAGTATGTCACAATGAGGGGAGAGCAGTCAGATTAAAGTGCCAATGAAAGTTTTATTACTAAACAAATAAGATAACTACCGTAATTCCTCAAATAAAATCCGGGGCCTTTATTCACCTGACAAGTAACAGGCTTTTATTTGAAGCAGGCTTTTGTTAGAGGCAGGCCTTTATTTCTAATTCCATCTGTTTGATAATTTGTTGTTAGTGTTCTTAAAATCCTATCGCTATGGAAAACAACAACAACCTTCAAGCTAGAGGTTTTAAAAAAAGATTTAGATTGTGAAATAAGGCAGGCCTGCTTGGATCTTTTGGTGAAGGATTGTAAAGATTCACAAAGAATATGTTTAGGGCATTTCCTCTCTAACTGGGACATTTTGGGACGGATTTCCACTAGATGCGTAACGGCTGTGGACCGGCTCCGCTGCGTGTCTGCTGCGTGCTTCGCCGTCCGTCAACACCCACCGGGTCCGGATTTGTTGCGGCACGGCTGCGGCCATGACTGACAGCTGTAGTCATGAGGACGCACGTGATCTCGCGAATTCACGTAGAATAGAACCACAAAACCAACAACAGTTTGTTTCCATCCAGAGGAGTAGAGGGGAGACGACTCTGTGATGTGTTTTCAAGGTGTAGTGCAGGGAAATATGATCCGCCGTGAGCACGGTGTATTTTATTTTGAAAATTAACCGTATGTTTTATTTTGTTTCTGTGCTCGACTTCCTGTCCCGCACCATCTGCCGTGTGCTGAATTACTGCGGAGCTCTCCGGCGTCCGGCAGAAATAGAAGCTCTGCGTATCTGCTGCGGAGGGCTGTGGACCGCCGGAGCTGTACCGAGTCGGAACGCAGACGTTCTGCAGTCAGTGGAGATACACACACTGACTTTAATGGAAACCTAATGACTCCGCCGCCGTTTCAGAGCCGTTCCGCATTTAGTGGAAATCCGGGGTAAGTACTCAAGGAGATACACTGGTAAGAGCCAATGACGGTTACCATGTATCTAGCTAATTTAAAGGTACTCTAAGTGATGTGACGCGTTATTTAGGCTACAACATTTTTCATCACATACAGCAAACATCTCCTCATTATCCGCTAGCTGCCTGTCCCCTGAACACACTGTAAAAAACATCTCCTCACTATCTGCTAGCTGCCTGTCCCCTGAACACACTGTAAAAAACATCTCCTCACTATCTGCTAGCTGCCTGTCTCCTGAACACACTGTAAAAAACATCTCCTCACTATCCGCTAGCTGCCTGTCCCCTGAACACACTGTAAAAAACATCTCCTCACTATCTGCTAGCTGCCTGTCTCCTGAACACACTGTAAAAAACATCTCCTCACTATCTGCTAGCTGCCTGTCCCCTGAACACACTGTAAAAAACATCTCCTCACTATCTGCTAGCTGCCTGTCTCCTGAACACACTGTAAAAACATCTCCTCAACTAAAAACATCTCCTCACTATCTGCTAGCTGCCTGTCCCTGAACACACTGTAAAAACATCTCCTCACTATCCCTAGCTGCCTGTCCCCTGAACACACTGTAAAAAACATCTCCTCATTATCCGCTAGCTGCCTGTCCCCTGAA
The DNA here is from genome assembly GCF_004354835.1 of Perca flavescens. Lineage (NCBI taxonomy): Eukaryota > Metazoa > Chordata > Actinopteri > Perciformes > Percidae > Perca > Perca flavescens. The sequence continues at coordinate 1,464,398 of NC_041341.1, forward strand.
CACACTGTAAAAAACATCTCCTCATTATCCGCTAGCTGCCTGTCCCCTGAACACACTGTAAAAAACGCAGTCTCTGTAGACAGCCCAGGCATCACTAACTCCAACAAAAAGAAACTGCGCCAACATGCCCCACCAACCATAACAAACAGAGTTCCAGCCAATAACCGACAAGAAGGAGCTGGTTGAGCCATCACTGCAGCAGCGTTAGCGCGTAGGCTACTTCCACAATGTGTAATCATGGCTCAACCAGCTCCTTCTTGTCGGTTATTGGCTGGAACACTGTTTGTTATGGTTCGTGGGGCAGGTTAACGCAGTTTTTTTTTGTTGCAGTTTGTGGAGCCTGGGCTGTCTACAGAGACTGCATTTTTTTACAGTGTGTTCAGGGGACAGGCAGCTAGCAGATAGTGAGGAGATGTTTGCTGTATGTGACGAAAAATGTTGTAGCCTAAAAAACACGTCACATCACTTAGATCACCTTTAAATGGCTCACGTTACTGTGTTGTACAAACAGTTAATTTAATATTTAATGCAACGACTTCTCCAGACAGACATTAGCCGACACAATAATCAGTCTGTCTGAGGTCTGGCAGATGTCAACTAGGTAAAGGCCTAGTTTGAGGCCTACACAGGTGTCAGCCTATTACCTGATTGACCCTCCCAGACTACCAGCTCCTGCAAGAGGAGCCCAGTGAAGCCAGAGCAGGCAGAAAGGGAGTGGTCATAATAGTTGCGTCCCGCTTGTCACACTTGCTATAGTCGCTTTTTTGTTTCCTCCCGTGTAACGGAACCGTACGCCCACCCACAACCTTTTCCTTAACATTGTTAGGCTGCTGCTAGGCAGCTCTCTGTCTCTGCTCTCCCCCTCCCCTCTCTGTCCTTAATTGCAGGAGTGAAGTCTGGTGTGAGGGAGTCAGAGTTCCAGCTGCAGCCCATCTACACCAATCACCTCTGCTACAAATACCTGGTCAATCTACGACTCCTCGTCGGATCATAGTCTAGACAACAATGTTAGGCCTAGTCCACACGGACACGGGTATTTTTATAACCGGAGTTTTTTCTCCTCCGTTTTAAAAAAAAAAAAAAACCCGTCCACACATGCTCGGTTTAAAATAAATCTCCGTCCACATGAAAACGCAAAAACACGCTGTCAAGCGCTGTCAAGAGCATGCCACACCAGCAGGCGGCGATATAACCCAAATCGTAAAGTCACCTTGGCCAATCAGAAGCCTAGAAAAAAATTACATCCTACTTATCCGCCATTGCAAAGAATTGTCAACAAACATCAACAAAGCAGTTAGCGGCGCACAATATGACGTCAAACACAGCGGATAACGGCGCACACTCTGACGTCGCAAGGCAAAAAACCCGGTTATACTGTCCACACGACAACACTGTAACCGGCGGTTCTGAAAATGCTCACCCTGGCCGGAGTTTTCAGAAATGTTCGGTTACAGTGCCCTGAAACTGCGTTTTCATGTGGACGGAAGGCCGAACCGCGTAAAAAAAGTCACGCTTATAAAAATACCCGTGTTCGTGTGGACATGGCCTTAGTCTCGCTGCTGATACCACCTGCTAGTTGCTCTCTGTGTTTTTTTGCCTGTTCTAATTGTTCTTTTTTGTGCTACAGTATATTGGAACCTGACTCCTGCCTCCACTTCACTCCCGCCACCCACCTATCCTGCTTGCCATAACTGGACCTCTCAACGGACTCAACACCACCACTTGGACTACACGGTATTATTCCTGCTCCGAACCCTGGACCTGTACCCCTCTGTGGTCCTGGACTTGTTATCCCCTTTTGTTAAAACCTGGAACTTCAATCTTCTGGAATAAACCTGTTAACTATACTCCGGCTCTGCGTTGTGTCTGGATTTGGGTTCTATTCTGTCAAAAACGTAACAGTATGATCCGACCAACATGAACCCAGCAGACAGTAACTTAGAGGCCACCCCAGAATTCACTCAGATTCGGACTGCCATAGCCAATCGGGGCATATTACTTGGCCAACATGATACCTTGTTTAAATCCATTTCCGAAAACAGTCAGATGCTGCTAAACCAGGTGCAGTTACTCACCAATCAAGTTTCTGCCCTTACTACCCAAGTTAATGCTGCACCTCCTGATCAGGGCATACAAGCCGCTCCTTCCCCCGATCTGCCTGTTTTTCTCGCTCCACCAGCACAGCTCAGAGAGCCTTTTGTTCCTGCTCCGGAGCGTTATGACGGAAACATGGGAACGTGTGGTGATTTTTTTTGACTCAATGTTCGCTAGTGTTTGAACAACAGCCACTCACTTACGCCTCTGAAAGATCCCGTATTGCCTACCTGATCAACTCAACTATCGGTTCTGCTCGCTCTTGGGGATCAGCTGTCTGGGAGAGTCAGTCGGACGTTTGCAACTCTTACGTTGCCTTCACCACTGAGATGAGGAAGGTTTTCGATCACCCCGTACGGGGCAAAGAAGCTGCTAAGCGATTGTTTTCTCTTCTGTTGTCCGCGAGGCCAGATGAAAACCCAAGAACAAAGAAATAACAGAATCTGTGTCATTCCTTGCTTTACAACATACATAGCGTTGTCAGTATTAACAGGATAACCATATAATCACTTGGATAGATGTGTTTTGAAAAGCAAACTATATCATTGCTTAGAGTGTATGTGTTGAAACCCAAAAAAAAAAACATATCTTGCTTAAATATTAATCTGTTTTTGCTGCTATATTAATCTGTCTTTTGCTTACATACTGATCTGTTTTTGCATTTTATGACAGAAAGAGCTCTCATTGAGAAACTGTGAAGAGTGTAGGAAAGCACCTAGACAGGTAGGAGGAGCACAGGCAGGAGCTGCAGCCTTGATGGGTGCATGCAGCTGTGTGTGTGTGTGCGTCTTGAAGGCACATGTGTGGCCATACACAGCACACGAGCTGTAGAGTTCATGAAGTTCATTACTAATAATGTAATGTTATTTGTGAAGTGTTTCCTACATTACCTTACAAGGATAGGGAAGTACATATAATACGTCCCTTTTGATAATTTTGGGAGGAGTAAAATGTTTTTCGTGTATAAATATGAGTGTTTTTGCTTAGTAGCAGCCCTTCTTTTGGGTCCCTTTTTGGGTCCCTTTTGGGCTTTTTTACCCGAACGCTTTACGTGGCATCGGGATGCCATGAAGCCTTCTCCATCTACCCTTGCACTTTCTGTTGCATTGGGGAAGATTCATTGTGCCTCTCCCAGCAGGAGAGGGGTTCCCTTGCGCTCGCTGAGTGTAAGGGAGGAAAAGAAAAAAGACTATCTCTGAGAAGGCCAAAAAGTGCTTCTTCTCTCTTAGTTTGCCCAGACGCTCTTTTCACTGCATTTTGGGGAAGATTTATTTGCCCTCTTTGACACCGGAGAGGAGATTACCTATTAGATTATTAATATGAGTGTGGGAGAGATAGGAGGAAAAGAGAAGCAGCTTTAAATACCTCTGTTAGAGCGGAGGCTTTATCTTTAGTTTTATTTTGTAGAGGACCACTTGCTTTTAATTTCTGCTTTTGTCACAAAATAATAAATCACCTGAGTCCGATTTTGGACTAGGAGATCCAACTCTTGCCAGTTCCTTATTTTTCTCTGGGATCGTCTTGCCCGCTATCAAGCGGGGAGGGTTTCCCCCCTTACGGGGGTTAGTGACTCCTCTTTAACCGCCCGTGGCCAGTTGCGGCCTGGCGGGGATCGACTTGGACATGCAGACCTTCTGTTATCTCCTAGTGGGAGTGCATTTCCCTATCCGCGCGGCCTGGTCAGAGACTCTGAGCACCCCCTCTCTCAGTCTGGCGACCAAGGAGGGCAAGGCGGGCGTCCTTGAGAAGGAAGGGACCTCCGGTGACCCTGGGAGGACGGCTGAGACCGTGAGTACTAAAGAAAAATCATTGGTTTTAAAGATCCCCTCGGGCAGTGCTTGTCATATACAGGGGGATAAGAGCCCGTGTTTTTGGGGATGTCTGGTGTAGTGTGTATCTAACCTCTTGTCTCGCCTTTGGGTTCCCTGATCCGGGCGAGGGCTTCTCCTACGAGGGCTTCTCCTACGGAGAGCGTGTGTGTCTCTATAAACTAAATTAATCAGGGAAGTGTCAAAAGCAACTGAAGAGGGCACTAGTAGGGCCAGGGGTTTGCTGAGGGGAAGGCCACCCAGGCCAGCGCTGGTCATCTACGACCTCTGCCTATACCCAGCCGTCCTTGGTCCCACATTGCATTGGATTTTGTTACTGGACTTTCCCCCTCCTCTGGAAAAACTGTCATACTCACTGTAATAGATCGTTTTTCTAAGTTTGCTCATTTTTTGGCTCTGCCTAAACTGACCACTGCCAGAGAAACCGCTGACATTTTGGTTGAATATGTTTTCCGCTCTCATGGTCTACCACTTGTCTCTGACAGGGGTCCCCAGTTTATCTCCCAGGTATGGAAAGCTTTCTGTAAAGCTTTGTGCATCACCACCAGCCTGTCCTCTGGCTATCACCCCCAGACCACCAGGCAAGCCGAGAGAGCTAACCAAGAGATGGAGACCGCACTCTGCTGTGTCACCGGGTCCAACCCTGGGTCATGGAGCTCCATGCTCCCCTGGGTGGAATATGCTCATAACACCTTGACTAACTCTTCCTCTGGTTTGTCTCCCTTTTTGTGTGCTCTTGGCTATCAACCTCCCCTGTTCCCTTCTCAGGAGAGGGAACTGGCGGTACCCTCTGTGCAGTCTCACATGCGCCGCTGTTTCAAGGTCTGGAGGAAGGCCAGGGTAGCTCTGTCACGAGGTATGGCTTAAGTCACGTGATCTGCCATTAAAAGTGGAATCCAAGAAGATGGTGCCGAAGATTAACCCCTGTGCGGTGAAACTACAGCTTCCTGCCTCCCTACGGGTTCATCCCACTTTTCACGTTTCCCAGATTAAGCCTGTGTCTGTTAGTCCTCTGTGCCCGCCCTCTCGTCCCCCTCCTCCCCCCAGGGTCATGGGTGGGGGTCCTGTCTACACTGTCTGGCAGCTGCTGGGCGTTCGCCATCGGGGCTGTAGGTTGCAGTACCTTGTTGATTGGGAGGGTTGCGGTCCTGAGGATTTCCATCGTCTGCATCCTGGTTTGCCTGGTTGGGCCGCCGAGTGGCGTCCATGGGGGGGGGTGTTGTGGCTATATTGCATGTCCCTAATCATTGTCGTTGCAGCTTGTTTAGCTCTACAAATGAAGATGTTTCCCCTGCAGTAAGGAGTTTAACCAGGTGTGACGCATGTCTCCATATATGGACATACCCTGTTGAAGTGGGTGTGGCCTAATGGGATTCCCCAGGATAAAGGAACCAGTTACGCGTCGCGCGGGAGCGCACAAACAGACTCCATACTGCCTTTGTTCCCAGTCCCCGCGCTTATTAGAATTGTAAAGTAATAGGCAATAAAATTATTTCATGCATCAAGAAAAATCTTCTCATTGGAATCTTTCCTTGTACTTAACAAATTGGTGCCGAAACCCGGGACACAAGGATCCAGTCCATGAGGAATAAGATGAGAAGATTGACTTGGAGTGAAGGATTGTTTGAAAGACGCCGCAGGGAAATGTTCAAATCCAAGTCATGGATCCAGCGGAATTCAAGCGACTGAGGATAAGGTGAGGAGTCCAAACTGAAACAACAAAATTCAACCAGAAGATTGATGTTGAGTTGGATAAAGAAGAACCATGCTTTGAGAGACTGGAAGAATTGCTTGATCAGTTGAAAGATAAAGAAAAGACTCTCAGAGAACATGCGAGTGCACCTCGTTCTTCTCTTCCTCGTTCTTCTCCTCTTTGTTTGTCTCGGTCAAGCCGATAATGTTCTCAAAGCAAAGGAGTTAATGGACTTTCTGAAAACAGAGGTGGAAAGCAGAGAAAGAACCGTGAATCTCACACAGAAGAAAGAATTGTCTCAGACTGAAAGGAAGAATGCTGGCATTGATAAGGAATGCGCACGAGAGCGCAGGACGAGAAGGCCCAATGCCGGAAACATGGCCTCCTCAGCCGCAGCGTTCCATACATTGAGTACGAATGACAGTGACTGTTTGTTTTGTGGTAAGCCTGATCACAGATCTCCTGACTGTACCGAATCCACAGTGGATATTAGGAGACAAAAGCTGAGACGATTAGGCAGATGTTTTGTATGTCTAGGGCCCAGACACATTGCGCGTAATTGCAGGGCGCACGGTATTGAATGTGCACAGTGTGGCAAACAACATCATAAAGCAATTTGTAACAAACAGTCAACACAAACAGGAGAGACCACAACTAGAACAGAGGTAGATACTACTCATGTTCAGTTTCGCCAAGTGATTATAATGGTAGAGCAGTGCTGTTACAAACGGCAACCATTTGGGTAGATATGCCACGACAAAGCCAAATTGCCAGATGTTTGTTAGATGGGGGGAGTCAGCGTAGCTTTATCTGTGAAGACATTTCTCAAGCTTTAAACCTGCCAGTAGTGGGCACAGAAATAATAAAGCTTCACGTATTTGGTTCTGTAAATGCCAAAAGAATGACAGTAGAAAAGGTTAAGGCTAGTCTGAGAAATCTAAAAACAAATGTGTCTGTTGAAGTTGAATTATTAGAAACCCCAAGTGTATGTTCATCTAATATTAAAATGGCCACCGAAGAAATCAGACGCTTTCTTGAAGCAAAAGGACTCCAAGTCGCGGATCACCCTGTGAGAGGTATGGAACAAGAAGGCCTTGGACTTCTCATCGGAGGAGACTACTATTGGAATATTGTGTCAGGACACAGAGAGATTGGATAACGGACTTGTAGCAGTAGAGAGCAAATTTGGATGGTTGATTCAAGGAACTGTGTCCATCCCTGTAATGAGCATGACAACTGAAACAGTGGAGGTAAATGCTCTGCATCTCAGCGTCAGCGAGGATCAAGCGCTGACTGACCAGCTGCGTAGTTTCTGGGAGACCGAATCCTTGGGGATCACGGACATTAAACAGAGCCCAGAGACAGACGCGCTGTGGAAGTTTGAGCAGTCAGTAAAGTACCAACAAGGTAGATATGAAGTTAGTTTGCCTTGGCGAGAAGAGAATATTAATATGGCTACTAACTACTGTACTGCTAGAAATCGTTTGAATGGCCTAGTAAAACGTTTTCATAATAATGATGAATTGTATGAACAATATGACCAAGTAATGCAAGAATATCTGGCTGAGGGAATTATTGAAGATGTAACAAATGTTGAGACAGAAAACCCAGTGTATTATATGCCCCATCATCCCATAATCAAAGAAAGTAGGACCACAACAAAGTTACGAATTGTGTTTGACGCGTCATCCCATGAGCGAGAAAGCCGCTCACTTACCAATTCTGAACCCTGACTTGCTAAGCATTTTGATAAAATTCAGGCAGCATAGAGTGGCTATGATGGCAGACATAACGAAGGCCTTCTTACAAATTGGCTTGAATGAAATAGACCGAGATGCGCTTCGATTTTTGTGGTTCAAAGAGAGACCCGGCCCTCATAAAGACCTTAAGGTGGCGATAATGAGAATGCGCGTGTGCCATTTGGTGCATTAGCAAGTCCCTTTCTATTGGCTGCAACTATTAGACACCACCTTAAGACATATGAAGGGAAATATCCTGAAGAAGTCAAAGTGCTTGATGAATGTCTATATGTGGATGATTTCATAACAGGAGCGGATAATGTGGAAAATGCACTCAAATTATCTCAGAGAGCCAAAGAAATAATCTCAAATGCCAGTATGAAATTATGCAAATAGTTCACAAAATTCCTCTGAGTTGCAAAACGAATGGAAACAACAAAATAAGGAGGAAATAGTGGAAATCAAAGGCCCAAATCCACTTCTTGACAAGTTCTTGGTCTAACATGGAACAGAGATACTGACAAATTCATGTTTGATCCTAAGGAATTGATTGACTTTTTGCAGAACAAAAGAGACACGAAACGAGGGCTCTTACATGCAGCTGCGCACATCTTTGATCCCATTGGATTTTTCTCCCCTTTTCCATTTGAGTCAAATGTCTATTTCAGGAAATGTGGGAGAGAGGAATTTCATGGGATGAAGATCTTCCCAGTGATCTTGCGCAAACCTGGCATCAATGGTGCTCAGAGATACCCTATTTGAAAAGGATAAATATCCCACGTCGTTATGATAAAGAAATGAAATGTGATGAAACGAGTGGAAATACAATAACTGAGCGTGAGATTCATGTATTTACAGATGCCAGTGAGAAGGCCTACTGCGCTGTGGCATATCTGCGGTGCGTAAAACGAAATGGAGAGTGTACAACCAGTCTGATCGCTTCCAAAACCAAAGTTGCTCCATTAAAGAAAATGACACTACCGAGATTGGAGTTAATGGGAGCGCTTATTGTAGTGAGACTTGGGAAATTCATATCACATAATTTGAATGTGAGTGAAAATGAAATGTATTTCTGGACTGACTCGATGATAGCGTTTCATTGGATTAGGAGTAGTTCCAAACGGTGGAAATCGTTTGTGGAGAATCGAGTAAGTGAAATTCAGAGTCTGACACCGGAGAACTGGAAACACTGCTCTGGAAAGGAGAATCCAGCTGACTGCGGGACGCGTGGAATGAGTGCCCAAGCGCTTCAGGAGGAGACGCTTTGGTGGCAAGGGCCGGAGTGGCTGAAAGACAGCGCGGCGCAGACGCACGAACCTCAAGTGATGAATGAAAATGATGTGATGGAATATGTCGTTCAGAACACGACTGATCCAGACTGTACAGTTGCACCACTGTTTGACTTGAGCCGGTACAGCGGATTAAACAGAGTTTTGAGAATCACAGCAGGGATACAGCGTTTTGTGCATAACGCACGGACACAGGAAAAACGCAATGGACAACTGTGCACAGAGGAGATTCAGCAAGCAGAACGGTACTGGATCAAGCAAACTCAAAGTGACAGTTTCCCAAAGGAAATGAACAGTCTGTTGAAAAATACTGATTCACAGACAGACATTCAAAAATCATTTCACTAAATCCATTCCTGGATGAATGTGGACTTCTGCGCGTAGGAGGGAGATTGCAGGAAACTAACTGGTCCTTTCCCCACAAGCATCCGTACATCTTGCCAGGTAATGATGGATTTTCAGAGCTTTTGATCAGAACTGCACATGAAGATGTGATGCATTCAGGCCTACAAGCCACTCTTAATCAATTGAGAGAGGCGTACTGGATACTGAAATCCAGACAATGACCAAGAGTTGGGTTAAGTGTTTGATTTGCAGACGCGCATGCGTAAAAGCGGGCCAACAGGTCAGTGCACCGTTGCCAAAAGAGCGCATTAACGAGGCCCAAGCATTTGAAATTACTAGGGTTGACTTTGCTGGTCCAGTTTATGTGAAACCAGAAAATTAGAAGGCATACATTGCTTTATTCACATGCACTGCCGTGCACTTAGAACTTGTTTCTGATTTGACCACTGACTCATTCCTGCTTGCCTTTAAAAGGTTTATTGCTAGACGTGGTATCTGCAGTGTTATTTACTCTGATAATGCAAAGACCTTTAAGAAGGCTGAAAAGGATTTGAAATTCCTGTGGACATTGATGAACAAGAAAGAAATACAGGAATTGTTTGCAACAAAGAGGATTACGTGGAAGTACATCGTAGAGCGCGCTGCTTGGTGGGGAGGCATGTGGGAACGTTTAGTGAGATCAGTTAAGACGTGCTTACGTAAAGTACTGGGGAGGTCTTATCTCGAGTTTGAGGAACTCCAAACTCTGATCTGTGAAGTGGAGGCTGTGATAAATTCCCGCCCCTTTCCTACCTGCACAAGGACAGCAGTGAACCTTCGCCCCTCACACCTGCTCATTTCCTGACTGGACAAAGGATTACTACCCTTCCTTCCTATCTGTTACATGATTCCAGTTTAGAGAAAAAGACCGCCACCCAGCTTAACTGCGTTCTGCACACCATGTGAGTAACCTAATTAATCGATCTATACCATTCAAAGTTGGAGTTGTATTTATCTATGATTATAAACAACCCAAACGTACGTGGAAGATGAGACGGATTGATGAGACATTCATGGGAAGAGACGATAAAATCAGATCATGTGCTGTCCGATTGCCGTCTGGATTTGTGTTTAGGAGACCTGTACAGTTACTCTACCCGCTGGAAGTGGATGAACATTGACTGAGGACAAGTTCATCGGGCCAGAGTATGTTGTGGTTATATTGCATGTCCCTAATCATTGTCGTTGCAGCTTGTTTAGCTCTACAAATGAAGACGTTTCCCCTGCACTAAGGAGTTTAACCAGGTGTGAAGCACGTCTCCATATATGGACATGCCCTGTTGAAGTGGGCGTGGCCTAATGGGATTCCCCAGGAATCCCATTAGGCCTTTGTTCCCAGTCCCCTTTCCCCGCGCTTATTAGAATTGTAAAGTAATAGGCAATAAAATGATTTCATGCATCAAGAAAACTCTTCTCATTGGAATCTTTCCTTGTACTTAACAGGGGGTACTGTTAGGCTGCTGTGGCTGCTGCTAGGCAGCTCTCTGTCTCTGCTCTGCAGGAGTGAAGTCTGGTGTGCGGGAGTCAGGGTTCCAGCTGCAGCCAATCTACACCAATCACCTCTGCTACAAATACCTGGTCAATCTACCACTCCTCATCGGATCATAGTCTAGACAACAATGTTAGTCTTGCTGCTGATACCGCCTGATAGTTGCTCTCTGTGGTTTTTTTTTTTTGCCTGTTCTAATTGTTCTTTTTTGTGCTACAGTATTGGAACCTGACTCCTGCCTTCACTTCACTCCTGCCACCCACCTATCCTGCTTGCCGCAACTGGACCTCTCAACGGACTCGACACCACCACTTGGACTACACGGTATTATTCCTGCTCCGAACCCTGTCCCTATACCCCTCTGTGGACCTGGACTTGTTATCCCCTTTTCTTAAAACCTGGAACTTTGAACTTCTGGAATAAACCTGTTAACTATACTCCAGCTCTGCGTTGTGTCTGCATTTGGGTTCTATTCTGTCAAAAACGTAACAAACATAACAGCGTGAAAAGGGATGACAATAGTCCCGACCAAGCACGTTTACTTATAGCGCTAAAGGAGACTTTTAGCGTCAATAAGAACGACAAAGGCACCTGACCAAGCGTGCATATTTTACAAGATGAGTGTGAGAACGTGTTGAAAGTAATGATTGGGATTGGTTTAAAGAAAAATGCAAACAACCTAAATCGTTTTTTTTTTTTTTTTTTTTTTTTTTTTTTTTTTTTTTTTTTTTTTTTCTCCTATCATATAATGTATCTGTGGTGTAGCCAGCAATGTTAGACTAGGCTTATGCAACAAAAGCATGTTGGATAAGGTTTGTGAAAGATTGTGGTTGTGGGTCGGCAGAACAAACTTCAGTTAGTGGCTGTAGCAACTTGATTCAAGCCAGAGCAATCCCAAACTCTGTACTTTCCCTTGACTTTTGAGATGAATTTACATATAACCACTTTAAGGCCTAGATAGTCTTACACAGGTGCCAGCCAATTACCCGATTGACCCTCCAAGACTGCCAGCTCTTGTAAGATGAGGCCAGTGAAGCCACAGCAGGCAGAAAGGGAGGGTTTTGTACGTTTTATCTGTTCTCAAAATCCCTCCGCCAAGGGAAATGAACGACAACCTTCGAGCTAGAAAGCTACACGCTGATAGTGGCAAGTTTCAAAGAAAATTTGGACGGTGCAATAAAGCAGGCCTGCTTGGTTATTTCGCAGAATGATTTCAAAGACTTACAAAAATATCTAAATGGCATTTACTATCTAACTGCGATGTTATTTGACCGATTGGCGGTGATTGCTCTGGACAAAGTACACACAGAGATACACTGGTACAATAAGAGCAAATAATGTTTAACCATGTATCCAGCTAATTTAAATAGCTCACATTGCTGTATTTTGAGAACTCTTAACTTCATTTAATAATTAATGTGGCCTTTACTTTTTGAGGAGTAAAATGCTCCACCAAAACAACTTCCCCAAACTATTTTACAGAGCCAGCGTTGCTGCATCTGAAGCTTAGCCCCTCCCACGACGGTTGTAATTGGTTTAAAGAAATGCAAATAACCCAGAGCGTTTTTTTTTTTCCTGACCTAGAATTTATCCGTGGTGTAGCCAGACCTTACTCCACAGCGCTGTGGAAATGGGTCTAGCAATGTCTGACTAGGCTAATGCAACAAAAACATGTTGGCTAATAATAGGGAACGATTGTGTTTGTGGGTAGACGGACCTTCAGTTAGCAGCTGATGCAAATTGATTTCAGCCAGGACAAACCCCAGTACTTTATTTTCACTTTATTTTCAGATGACATTTCATGTTTGAGTTTGTTTTATTCTTTCTAAAATTATTTTTCTTTTGATATTTACTAACTTTTGTTTGATTTTATTGACACCAATCTGATTCCACACTCATAGGCCATCTTGTTTATTCAATATCCTACATCATTATAATCAGTTATCATTAAAAAAGGGCAAATAAATCACAACAAACCACAAAATGTTGTGAGACCAAATTCCCACCAATCAAACCTAAATTCCTATCAGTTCTAGTTTGATCTAGGTCAGTGGTTCCCAAAGTGGGGTCTGGGGATACAAAGGGGTCCCTGAGGGGATTCCATGGGGTCCCCAGCAAAAGGGAGAATGACTATTTTCTCTATAATTCTATTCATTAGTTACACCATGACAGAATGTATGCCTATTTTAATCATGGATTTCATACACTTATTTTAATAAAATATCCTAAAGGAAAAATCTTAGCCTAATTTGTGTCAGTTTAGGTGTCCTTCACTGTATGTGAAAAAGTTTTAAAACCACTGTTCGAGGTTATGATATCAATGGCTAAAGTTTTACTGGCCTTCAATCGGCCTAAAATAATCAACGTATAATATTAGTTTTTTGTTTTGACAGTTGAGACTAATTCAAACTCACAATGTGAGTTTCAAAGCCCCCCCCTTAAATTTAAGTAATAGCAAACAAGATCTATGTACATATACATTTTATGTATTCTAGAAGCACATTTTTTGCTTAGCAATATATGGTTTGCTAAATGTGCATTTTAAGTTTTACATTTTTGGAGCAGGAATCTTCTTCAACAATCTAAAAATTACTCCTTTGATTTGAGGCAGACTCAGGCCGTAAACTAGAGGGTTATTAATGGGGGGGATCATCAGATACTCTAAAGATAAAACAACTGTGATGATAGGATTAATTTTATCAGCCTCAAATCGAGTCAATAACAGCTCACAGAAGACGGAGAAAGAATAGGTCATGAATGTCACGATGTGAGGCAGGCAGGTCTGTAACGCCTTTCCTCTGAATTCAGACGAGCTTCTCCTGCAAACAAGCAGAATACGTAGATAGGTGTACAGGACAAAGAACCGGGGGATGAAGATGGTTGTTATCGTGAAAAGCCGACCTGCTATGTTGTTCAGATTTGTGTCCACACAGGAGAGCAGAACCACAGGCCAGTTGGAACAGAAAAGCCTGTGCAGTTTATTGCCACACAGCGGTAATCGAACAGTAAGATACAGCATGAAACCCATAGCAAATGCAGGGTAGAGCACGGCAAAAATCACAAGATGTGTTACCATCTTAAATGTCATTTTACTGTGATAATGTAAAGGCTGGCAAATAGCAACAAATCTATCATAGGCCATGATGCTCAGAATAGTCAGCTCACATGATGCATAGGTGTAAATAACATACATCTGAATGAAACATAATGGACGTGAGATTAAATGAGTGTCAGACAGAATGTCCATCAGAAACCTGGGGAAGAAGCCAGCTGAGCCGTACAGAGAGTTAACAGACAGACAGCAGATAAAAATATACATGGGCTGATGCAGAGACTTCTCCAGACAGACTGTCAGAATAATGACAATGTTAGCAGAGACAACAGTCATGTAGAACAACAGACACAGACTGAAGAACAGATATCTGAGGGGCCCAAAATCTGCAAACAGAGTGAACTGAAAATACAAAGGATTCAGGCTGTTGTTGCTCTTCATGTCTGCACAACAGCAGAGCTAGAAGAAGAGAAGTGAGAGATTGAGGGAAAGGAGGGTTAAACAGATCAATGTACAGTAAATTAGATTAAAATGTTCTCAGCAAAGTGTCTTATTTAAACAATTTAAAAAGACAGAAAACATACAATAAGCCTGCATGCATGTAAGTTGCATAAACTGCACATCTTTAACAATTCTGCTTGAAAATATTCAGCACACCTAACACATTTCATTTAGTTAAAAAGACATGTCCAATACATAGACATGGGTGGAAAAAGGTCAGTGTCACATGAACTAAATCAACAAGTAACTTAATATTTGTCATTGAACAAAATGTCAGTTGAATGAAGAAGAGATGTATCCATGTTAACAAGGCTCACAGAGGATAGAGAATCAAATGTCTTTTTCCACAAGTGGAAATTGTGCGATTGCAATGCGATTTATTGTGGTTTATTGTGGTTTATTGTGCGATTGCAATAAACCTGTCTCAAAAGCTTTCACAATTTATGGAAGTTGTTTACTTGTGACCTATAATAGCTGAGAAAATCAGTACATATATCAGCCAACAGAATAAACAGTGGTATATAGTGTGACTGTAAGTCCTGTTGTCTGTCTAGTTAATACAGTCATACACATATTCACAAAAAACAGTCTTTGCATTAGTGTATGTACATTTAGGAGTTAAAATAATACACAGCACCCTCCCCTGGCCTACAGCAGACTGAGGCAGCAGCTGAACTTTTATCCTGTTTTGCTGTCATAGTGAGAGCAGCAACCTGAACACACAGGGTCCAAAGGGAGCTATGCTGTGTCCACACTGACTACTTGTGTTTGTGAGCGTTGCATCAATATACTCAAGCCCAGAGTTCCCAGGCCCAAGATATTCTTGCTTTTTAACCCCACAATTGCATAGACAACATGTTGCGTCGTGAATGGAACTGTTCACATACTTGCTCACCTACTACACTTGTTACTAAAGGATTCCACTAGAGGGCACATCAGAAAACTTTGACCAAATTTGCATGGCAAAAACAAAAAACAGGGTGGCAAATTCAAGGAGGCCACTATATATATATATATATATATATATATATATATATATATATATATATATATATATATATATATATATATATATATATATCTCCATCCATCCATCCATCCATCTTCGTCCGCTTATCCGGTAGCGGGGGGAGCAGCTCCAGCAGGGGACCCCAAACTTCCCTTTCCCGAGCAACATTAACTAGCTCCGACTGGGGGATCCCAAGGCGTTCCCAGGCCCGGTTGGAGATATAATCCCTCCACCTAGTCCTGGGTCTTCCCCGAGGCCTCCTCCCAGCTGGACGTGCCTGGAACACCTCCCTAGGGAGGCGCCCAGGGGGCATCCTTACCAGATGCCCGAACCACCTCAACTGGCTCCTTTTGACGCGAAGGAGCAGCGAGCTCCTCACGGATGACTGAGCTTCTCACCCTATCTCTAAGGGAGACGCCAGCCACACTCCTGAGGAAACCCATTTCGGCTGCTTGTACCCTGGATCTCGTTCTTTCGGTCATGACCCAGCCTTCATGACCATAGGTGAGGGTAGGAACGAAAACTGACCGGTAGATCGAGAGCTTTGTCTTCTGGTTCAGCTCTCTTTTCGTCACAACGGTGCGATAAATTGAATGTAATACCGCACCCGCTGCGCCGATTCTCCGACCAATCTCCCGCTCCATTGTCCCCTCACTCGAGAACAAAACCCCAAGGTACTTGAACTCCTTCACTTGGGGTAATGACTCATTCCCTACCTGGAGTAGGCACTCCATCGGTTTCCTGCTGAGAACCATGGCCTCAGATTTAGAGGTGCTGATCCTCATCCCAACTGCTTCACACTCGGCTGCAAACCGATCCAGTGAGTGCTGAAGGTCGCAGGCCGATGATGCCATCAGGACCACATCATCTGCAAAGAGCAGCGATGAGATCCCCAGCCCACCGAACTGCAACCCCTCTCCACCCCGACTACGTCTTGATATCCTGTCCATAAATGTTAGAAACAGGATTGGTGACAAAGCGCAGCCCTGGCGGAGGTTACTGCCGAGAACCCGGACACAGCTCTCGCTTTGGTTGTACAGAGATTGGATGGCCCCGGGGGACCCGGTCATACGCCTTTTCCAGATCCACAAAACACATGTAGAAGTGTGATGCCCCTGTAATTGGCACACACCCTCTAGTCCCCCTTTTTAAAAAGGGGAACCACCACCCCGGTCTGCCACTCCTTTGGCACCGTCCCAGACTTCCACGCAATGTTGAATAGGCGTGTCAACCAGGACATCCCCTCCACACCCAGAACCTTGAGCATTTCTGGACGGATCTCATCAATCCCTGGGGCTTTGCCACTGTGGAGTTGTTTGACTACATCAATGACCTCTGCCTGGGAAATTGACAATGATCCCCCATCATCCTCCAGCTCTGCCTCTAACATAGAGGGCGTATTAGTCGGATTCAGGAGTTCCTCAAAGTGCTCCTTCCACCGCCCTATTACCTCCTCAGTTGAGGTCAACAGCGTCCCATTCTTACTGTACACAGCTTGATGGTTCCCCGCTTCCCCCTCCTGAGGTGGCGAACAGTTTTCCAGAAGCACCTTGGTGCCGACCGAAAGTCCTTCTCCATGTCTTCTCCAAACTTCTCCCACACCCGCTGCTTTGCCTCTTTCACGGCAGAGGCTGCAGCCCTTCAGGCCCTTCGGTACCCTGCAACCGCCTCCGGAGTCCTCTGGGATAACATATCCCGGAAAGACTCCTTCTTCAGTCGGACGGCTTCCCTGACCATCGGTGTCCACCACGGTGTTCGTGGGTTACCGCCCCTTGAGGCACCTAAGACCCTAAGACCACAGCTCCTAGCCGCAGCTTCAGCAAGGGAAACTTTGAATATTGTCCACTCGGGTTCAATGCCCCCAGCCTCCACAGGGATACACAAAAAGCTCCGCCGGAGGTGTGAGTTGAAAGTCTGTCGGACAGGGGCCTCCTCCAGACGTTCCCAATTTACCCGCACTACCCGTTTGGGCTTACCAGGTCAGTCCAGAGTCTTCCCCCACCCCCTGACTCAACTCACCACCAGATGGTGATCAGTTGACAGCTCCGCCCCTCTCTTCACCCGAGTGTCCAAAACACACGGCCTCAGATGAGATGAAACGATTATAAAATCGATCATTGACCTTTGGCCTAGAGTGCTCTGGTACCAAGTACACTTATGAGCATCCCTATGTTCGAACATGGTGTTATAGACAATCCATGACTAGCACAGAAGTCCAACAACAAACAACCACTCTGGTTTAGATCAGGGAGGCCGTTCCTCCCAATCACGCCTCTCCATGTGTCTCCATCATTGCCCACGTGCGCGTTGAAGTCCCCCAGCAGAACAATGGAGTCCCCCACTGGCGCCCCATGCAGGACTCCAAGCAAGGTCTCCAAGAAGGCCGAATACTCCGAACTCCTGTTTGGTGCATATGCACAAACAACAGTCAGAGTTTTCCCCCCCATAACCCGCAGGCGTAGGGAGGCGACCCTCTCGTCCACCGGGGTAAACTCCAACGTAGCGGCGCTCAGCCGGGGGCTTGTGAGTATCCCCACACCCGCCCGGCGCCTCACACCCTGGGCAACTCCGGAGAAGAAAAGAGTCCAACCCCTATCCAGGAGTATGGTTCCAGAACCGAGACTATGCGTAGAGTTAAGCCCCACCAGATCTAACCGGTAGCACTCCACCTCCCGCACCAGTTCCGGCTCCTTCCCCCACAGAGAGGTGACGTTCCACGTCCCCAGAGCCAGCGTCTGCTGCCCGGGTCTGGTCCGTCGAGGCCCCTGACCTTCACTGCTACCCGTGTATATATATATATATATATATATATATATATATATATATATAAAAAAAAGTGTCAGAAGTGTATTTAGGGATCAAATAGCTGAAAAAAATTGTAAAAAGTTTCCAGCTGCTCACTGCTAGTATAGTATGCCTTTTTGAAAATGGCCTAGGTTGAGGCCTAGATTGAGGCCTACACAGGTGTCAGCCTATTACCTGATTGACTCTCCCAAAGTGACAGCTCCTGCAGGAGGAGGCCAATGAAGCCACAGCAGGCAGGAAGGGAGGGGTTGTAATAGTTGCTGTTCTGAACATCCCGTGGCTACAGGGGAGGAGGCAGGATGATGGCAGCAGTGTAGAAGATGGCCAACAGCTCTTTTGGTAGGCCATGTTTCCGCAGTTGCCGTAGGAAGTACATCCTCTGCTCAGCCTTCTTAAGGATGTTGGACTCCCAACTTCAGGTCCTGGGAAATGATGAAGCCCAGAAACTTGAATGAGTCCACCTTTGACACTAGGCTGTTGGATATTGTGAGGGGGGGGAGCACTGTGGGGTCCTCCACGTCTGCTGCAGTCAGCGCAGGAAAGTTTTTTGTAAGAGAAGTCAGTTCGGTTATAATGATATTTGAATTTATGCAATTATATAGTGTTATCTTAGGGCAGGGCCACTTAATTACCATTTTCTTCCTCCTCTCCTGTTGACCAAGACTCCTGTCGAACTCCTGCAGCTCGGTGATTGTCGAGCAGGGCGATAGCAACACGTCATCAACTGGAGCAGAGGGAGGTGACTGGGAGCTCCTTAAGAGCATGAGCAGCTCATCCATCTTTTCCTCAAATGTGTCCATCCGCTGTGCCATGCGGGTAATGGATGTCCTCATGGCTATGGAATAATTAATGGTTTTAGTTGTATTATATACTTTCATATGTGAACAACTTAAGTGAGTCTTCTTACCTCCCTCTGTGTGATGAGTTCTGCTGTTTACAACAACAAAAAAGTTAAGTTACTCTCAACTTCCTTGTTATGAAATTGTATTTAATTGGAAATGGAAAATTCAAAGCCACTGTACCTTCAACTGGGTCCCAGGCTGAGCTTGCATTTCAATAGACCTATCAAGCTCTGGGCGACCGGCTGGTTTCCTGTGTGGTGTTGACTCATCTAAAAAGAAAGTTGAAATGAATATTGGTCAGTTCATTTATGGTAGGTTTCTTGCACCTGCTATTGCAAAAGATTAACCTATGCTGTTACATTAGACAATCACTAAAAATAAAAAAGAACTGACATCTTAATGTTTGGACCTGCTGCTCTTGTGCACCTGCTGTGTTTGAGGAATTTAAGCCAGTTTCTCTGACGTTGGTTACTGAGGTAGTGCAACACATAAAACCTACCAACTTTCCCTTAGACATTGTTCCCGCCAGGATGGTAAAGGAGTTTTTAAAAGCACCATTGGGTCGAGTCTACTTACTTTTAATTCTTGTCTTAGTTTAGGTTCTGTCCCAGCTGCCTTTAAACATGCTGTGGTCAGGCCCCTACTTAGTAGTATGATAGTGGAGACAGAACGCAGTATGATAATATATAGTGTATTGTGGAGGTGCATTAATAAAGTGCATAGTGATCAGAGGTAGTCAGACAGTCCATAGTCCATGTGCAAAAGGAGAGGGGGCGGAGCGGCGCAGGGACTAATGTTGGGTTGCGTTATGGTGTTGTGAAAAAAGCTGTTTCTGAGCCTGCTGGTGCTAAGGCTCCAGTAACGTCTCCCAGACGGGAGGATGGAGAACAGTCCATGACTGGGGTGTGTGTTCATTAAGGGACAATCTAGCCACAAACCAGTAGGCTGTGAAGGTGGTGAAGATGCACCATCTCTCTTCTGTCATAGCTAGCAGTTGCCATGAACCAACTGTCTGTCGTGAATCCATGCTCTGACAGAGGTTTCAACCAGTACCTGTGAGAAGTTCCTCTGTTATTTTATCGACAAAGTAGCATCTGTCAGGAAATACGCCAGTGTTCATTTTAATGTTTGGACCTGCTGCTCCTGTGCACCTGCTGTGTTTGAGGAATTTAAGCCAGTTTCTCGGATGTTGGTCACTGAGGTAGTGCAACACATAAAACCTACCAACTGTCCCTTAGACATTGTTCCCGCCAGGATGGTAAAGGAGTTTTTAAAAGCACCATTGGGTCGAGTCTACTTACTTTTAATTCTTGTCTTAGTTTAGGTTCTGTCCCAGCTGCCTTTAAACATGCTGTGGTCAGGCCCCTACTTAAGAAGCCTCATCTTGACCCCACAGTGTTGTCCTATTTTAGACCAGTCTCTCATCTGCCTTTTCTTTCAAAGGTTTTGGAAAAAGTTAAATTCATACAGTTACAAGCCTTTTTGCAACAGAACTCTGTATTTGAAAAATGTCAATCTGGTTTCAGATCACGTCATAGCACTGAGTCTGCACTGCTGAGAGTACACAATTATATTGCCTTGTCTGTAGATGCCGGGAATCTTGCTATTTTAATGCTTTTGGACCTCCCAGCGGCGTTTGATACAGTGGACATGCAGTCCTCCTCTCTCGCCTTGATCATTGCGTAGGTATGCAAGGCTCTGCGCTTCAATGGTTTAGCTCCTATTTGGCAAATAGGAGCTTCTCTGTCATGATTGGTGACCTCTCCTCGTCATCTGCTCCTCTCTCTTGTGGGGTACCCCAGGTTTAAATTCTTGGCCCCATCCTGTTTTCCTTATATATGTTGCTCTTAGGGGCTATTATAGGAAAGCACAACCTCATTTCATTGTTATGCAGATGATTTGCTAATTTATTTGCCTATGAAACTGAATGATAGTGTCGCACTAAACTCCCTGCTTAGTTGTATTAATGAAATTAAGTTGTAGCTTTCACAAAACTCTTTACTTGAACAAAGCTAAAACTGAGTGTATCATCTTCAGTACTTCAGGCACTGAAAACGGTCCAGCTTTGAGTTTGGGAGCTCTGGCTTCAAATCTTAAGCCAGTTCTCAAAAATTTGGGGGTTACTTTTGATTGCAACATGAAATTTGACAAGCAGATCAGCAATGTTGTTAAAAGGAGCTTTTTCCAGCTTTGTCTCCCGGCTAAAGTTTAGCCTTTCCTTAACAGGCATGATCTATAAAAGGTGATTCATGCTTTTATTAGTTCAAGGTTGGATTACTGTAATGCTCTTTATGTTGGTCTGAATCAAACTTCCATCTCATAACTTCAACTTCCGCAAAATAAGCTGCGCGCTTTTTAACAAATACATCTAGACGTGCACACATCACTCCCGTTCTCTACACACTACATTGACTCCCTGTCAATTTGTCTGGGATTTTAAGTGTGCGTTAGCACAACCGGTCATTGCGGTCTTCACATCAACTGGTTTTAGAAGTCCCAAGGTCAAGGTATAAACCGTGGGGTGATCAGGCTTTTGCAGTTGCTGCCCCGAGGCTCTGGAACAAGTTACCCCCTGAAATTCATACTATTACTGATGTAGCTCTTTTTAGATTCAAACTCAAAACCTATTTGTTTAGAATGTGTTTTAATACGTAGTAGCGGTGTGACAATTTCACTCTACTCCTCCTGTTTCTATGTCACCTTTTCTGATTTTACCGTTTTCTATGTTTCATTCAACCGATTCTCTCTCCCATCTCGTAAAATACGGACACTTGGTCAGGTGCCTTTGTCGTTGTCATTGACGCGAAAAGTCTCCTTTTGTGTCATATAATGCGCTTTAACTAAACACGCTTGGTCTGAGGCCTGTACTACGAAGCAAGTTTTGGCGTTAACGAGGTAACTTCAGGTTCAACCCAGGATTTTCTGTATCACAAGGGTGGATCACTTGTTACCAGGTTCAATCGCTGTTGTAACTCATGCTGAATGCCTAACCTGGTCGGGAGCATGTTATGTTGGAGATTAGAGATCAACCGGTGTAAAAGCACCGCCTACTAACCAATCAACACTCGACTGATAACGGCGTCACCGTTATTAGAAGATCCGGAGCTCGGTGCGTGGAGAGAGAGAGAGAGAGAAGTCATATTAATAAGAGTTGTGATATACACATTTACAGCGTCTGCTATTTTTTGCCAGCTTTCCTACCTGTTTTAGGAAGCAGTAACAGTGTTGCGTTTTGTCTGTAAAACTGTGTCTGTGTTCTTCATATTTATGTAGAATTATAGTTTGCTCTTCTTATGTAAAATATGCGGCTCTGGTAGATGTTTGTGATTGGTCATGCTGCGCAAACACCGCCTCTTTTATGCAAACACGCATTGCTGGATTGGGAAACATTGGGTCGATTGAACTACATTGACATTGACAGAGGTTATGCAGGACCGCGGTTGTTAGGGTTAGTGAAGCTGGATAACTGAAAGAAATCCAGGGCATGTTGATCTTGATTCGTAGTACAGGCGGTTATGTTAAGGAAAAGGTCGTGGGTGGTTTTACGTTTCTGTGACACGTGGGAAGAACGGGACGGTTGAGTTTAGAACAAGGTTGTGGGTGGGCTTACGCTTCTGTGACATGCGGGAATAATGGGACGGTTAAAGAAGAAAGCAACTTTAGGAAACATGCCGGGCGGGACACAAACCTCATCTCCTGGGTGAAAGTCCTGTGTTTGACTCATCCGCCACCCCAACCAACCTCCCTATGTGGAATTTCGGCCTTACATACTACTCGCTAAACCCTGTGTAGCTGCTGCTCTCTCCGATACAGTATACAGTCGCTTCAGACGCTGACAGCCACTGTCCAAACATCCATATTTTCCGAGTTCGGAGTGAGAACGGGTTGGTTTCATTCTTTTTATTGTAGGATATGTTGTTTTATTTTTGCTTTCTGATTTAAAGCACTTGGATACCTGCTGGTTGTTGTAAAGTGCTATATAAATAAATGTTGATTGATTAATTGATTGATTTGTTCTAGGTTTTGATGTTAAAGCCCAATGTTTATTTACTTTCATTCTGCCCCTCAAAAAAGCAGCTCATATCTTTTTCTAACATGTTCTTTATCATTTCTGTGAAAAATAGACAAAAGAGAAATGTATTAACATTCTAGACCAATTCAACCTCACAATATGGGTTTCGAAGATTTATTTTAGCCTGTTGAGCTATAAGTTCAACCATATACAATTTGTGCAATGTTTATATTATTGTTGTTGTTGTTGTTGGTTGACAACTACTCTTTTCAGTCCTTCCAGAAAAATGCGGAGTGTTTTTGTGATTGTTGTGGGCAAAAATCCTTGATTATGTGGCACGTTTTCTTAAAACATGCGATGGAATATGCGGGATATTTATGCAATTTTATGCAATGAAATGGCGGGAACTTGCAAAAATTGCAGGAACTTGCAAAATTTTCGGGAAATTGCAAAAACTGTGGTTTGATGAAAAAGAGAAAAAAAA
Source organism: Perca flavescens (assembly GCF_004354835.1). Classification (NCBI taxonomy): domain Eukaryota; kingdom Metazoa; phylum Chordata; class Actinopteri; order Perciformes; family Percidae; genus Perca; species Perca flavescens. The sequence goes on from NC_041341.1 coordinate 1,487,620, forward strand.
AAGTGATTCCCCCAACACCCTGCTTTTCGATGATGTTTACGTTGCGTAATTATGTCACTTCATAACGTTCCCATGGCAACAGGGGAAAATGGCTGCTCTTGTGTGCACAACACAACATTTGTCAACTTTCTGCTAAGATATATGTGACATTTTTTGCGACGAAAATGCGGGGATTATGAAATCATGCAAGTCCTGCATATTTTGCGCAGAAATCGGCAATTTATGCGGCGAAAGTGCAGCTTATTTGAAAAAAATGCGGCCCCCACATACAATATGTGTACAGTATGTACAATATGTGGACTTTGCCTGATTATGCATTGAATTCTGTGATCGCATAATAGCATTTTTCTAGAGGGACTGCCTTTTCATGAATCTCCTCAAAATGAATGTAAAAGCAAACAAGATCTATAGACAAATACAGTTAACATATTCCAGAAGCATATTTTGTGGCTTCAATCTTCACTGTTTGCTTAACGTACGTGTCGACTTTTCGAGTTTGATGTATGGATGGGTGAAGAATGTTTGGATTGATGTTGACTGCAACAAAAATGGCAAAACAAACCCAAATCAGAGAGACAGACAATGAGACAGGTCTGGTAGATATAGACTAGGTTGAGGCCTAGACAGGTGTCAGCCTGTTATATACTTATCTAGAAGAGCTCCTAATACCTTATTGTCCCACTAGAGCACTGCGCTCCCAGAATGCAGGGTTACTGGTGGTACCTAGAGTCTCTAAAAGTAGAATGGGAGCCAGAGCCTTCAGCTACCAGGGTCCTCTCTTATGGAACCAGCTCCCAATCTGGGTTTGGGGGGGCAGAAACTGTAATCGCTTTCAAGAATGAACTTAAAACTCTTCTATTTGATAAAGCTTATAGTTAGGGAGTGAGGAGTTGCAGTGTCCACCTAACTGGCCCACCTGCTTCTTTTCATAAATGTTAGATTAATAATATATTACAAAAGTAGAGGGAGGCAGGCCAGCACAGCCCGATCCGGCAGGGGGAGAGTTCTAAGCCCGAACAGGCTACCTCTCCTTATGACCTGTCTCTCTTAGTTACGCTGTTATAGTTACGCTGTTATAGTTCTAGACTGCCGGGGGACTTCCATCCTTTGACACACTGAGCTGCTCTCTCCTCTCCCTTTCTATTACCATTTGTGTGTATCCCGTCCCAGAAATGCTTGTTACTAATCCTAGTTTCTGAGGAGTTTACTCCCCGGAGTCCTTATGTTTTTTCCCCCAGCGTATTTCCTTGGAGAACGTTGGCACCAAGATCCTGGTTCCACCTGTCACCGTGGTCCTGCTGCACTCCCTGCTGAGCTCAGCGGTGCCCTGCAATGTCATGCTGCTTCCTGCTGAACCCTGCAGCTTCCTGCTGAACCCTGCTGCTTCCTGCTGAACCCTGCTGCTTCCTGCTACGTCCATCCATGCTCTGCTGGGCCACGCTACATCCTGTAATGCCCTGCAGTGCCCTGATGTGACATGAACTACTACGACTACCATTTGAAGTCACTGTTCCATTATTAATTTGACTATTATCGCCACTGTTCATCACATCCCCAACCGGCCCGTCAGACACCGCCTACCAAGAGCCTGGGTCTGTCCGTGTTAAGGTGAGGAAAATAGAGGACCCAAAAATGTAGAGAGAGCAGGCAGGCAGGCAGGAGGACGTTTGCAGTGGAGGATTTAATATAAACAAAAGCGGCAGTACAAAGACTGGAAAACTCACAAAACAAAAGAACTGACGGGAAAAACATAGGCAGGAGAACATTGACGCAGGCACAGACACAAGGTACAGGGAGAAAAACACGAGGACATGGCTACAAACTAACGCAGGTACCGACACAAAACGATCTGACACAAGACAAGGGGAACACAGAGGCTAAATACATGAGGTGATGGGTAAATGAGAAACAGGTGAGACAACAGGTGAAGCACATCAGGGCGGGTCAGGACAATCAACCAAGGCGAGAAACAAAGCGAAGCTAGACATGACAAGACAGAAGACCAGACTATCAAAATAAAACAGGAAACGGGAACAACTAACAGAACACATGGAATCTACTGAATACAGAAACTTGACAACACTAAACACAAGGGAGAGCAGAGAACACAGGGAACATAAATACACAGTCCAGAATAAAGCAAACAGGATAAATACAGAAAACTAGAAAGGAAACAAAATAGCAAGCAAAAACGCCGAAACCATAACAGTCCGAGGTTTCTTCCCAAGAGGGAGTTTTTCCTCGCCACTGTCGCACTGCTTGCTCTTGAGGGCTTTGTAAATTATAGAGTTTGGTCTAGACCTACTCTATCTGTAAAGTGTCTCGAGATAACTCTTGTTATGATTTGATACTTTAAATAAAATTGAATTGAAATGAATGGAATATTACCTGATTGACCCTTCCAGACTGACAGCTCCTGCAGGAGGAGGCCAATGAAGCCACAGCAGGCAGAAAGGGAGGGGTCATAATAGTTGCTGTTCTGAACATCCCGTGGCTATGGGAAACAACTTTTTGATCTAGCATGATACATGCTGAAAATGGCACGTTATGGGACTGATTGGTGGGGATTGCTTTGGACAAAATACACACGGCGATTCACTGGTAAGCGCTAATGAGGTTTAAGCATGTATCAGCTAATTTAAATGGCTCACCTTACTGTATTGTGTCAACAGTTAACTTCTTTTAATATTGGATGTGGCCTTTTCTTTTGTGGTGTCCAAATGTTCCACTAAAACAAGTTTCTTCTTGGGACTATTTAGCAGAGCCACCATAGCTGCGTCCAGAGCTTAGCGCCGCCCAAGACGATTGTCATTGGTTTAAAGAAAAATGTAAACAGCACAGAGTGTTTTTTTTCCTATCCTAGAATGTACAGACCTTATTTTTGCAGCGCTGTGGAGATATGTCTGGTGATACACTTACGCAACAAAAGCATGTTGGTTAAGGTTAGGGAAAGATTGGGGTTGTGGGTTGGCAGACACAACCTTCAGTTAGTGGCTGTAGCAACTTGATTTAAGTCAGATCAATCCCCATCTCTGTATGTAGGAGCCACATACTGTATGTGGTTTATGGTCTCATTTATATTATTTATTTATTATTATATTGTGCACTTATATTGTAGGTACACTGTACTTTCCCTTTATACTTTGAGATGAAATTATTTTGGCTTGAGTTTCTTTTATTTTTTTCCAATATGTATTTAATAAATGATATGATATTTAACATGTGTTGTTTGATTATATTGACACAAATGGGATTCCACACTCATGGCTGTAGACTTGTTTATTTCAAATCCTACATCATTATAATATAGTGTAAATATAATTATAAAGGGCAACTGGATCACCACAAACCACAAAGTAATATTAAAACAGAATAAACACAGTGCTAACATACAGAGCTAAAACACTGTGAGACCAAATTCCCACCAAACACACCTGACCACATATCAATTCTAATTTGTTCTACATCAGTGGTAATTATTTCCACTATAGTTCCATCCATAAGTAACACAATAACAGAATGTATGACTATTTTTTATCATGGGTTTTATAGACTTTCTGTAGTAAAACATCCAAAAGGAAACATCCTGTCTGGTGGGTGGCCCTGGGACAAATCTTGTCAACTGGGGGTCCCTGGCCTAATATGTGTCAGTTTAGGCGTCCTTGCATGAAACATTTGGGAACATGATATCAAAGGCCTCAATCTGCCTGGAAAAGCAGCACATGATAAATATTTCTAACATGCAATTTTACACTTATTGTGTGATAAATGGACAAAAAAAATCTATTAATATGTAAGAGTAATTCAAACCCACAATGTGAGTTTAAAAGATGTATTTTAGCCTGTGGAGCTGTTAGTTGAACCATGCATCTGCAATGTTAATATAATTATTTTTGTTCAGGTTGAACACACCTTTCTTTTCATAGACCACCTTAAAATGAATGTAATAACAGACAAGATCTATGGACAAATACATTTAACGTATTTTAGAAGCATATTTTGTGGCTTAGAGATATATGGTTTGCTAAATGTGCATGTTAAGTTTTACATTTTCGCAGCAGGAATCTTCTTCAACAATCTAAATATCACTCCTTTGATTTGAGGCAGATTCATGCCGTAAACTAGAGGGTTATTAATGGGGGGGATCATCAAATACTCTAAAGATAAAACAACTGTGATGATAGGATTAATTTTATCAGCCTCAAATCGAGTCAATGACAGCTCACAGAAGACGGAGAAAGAATAGGTCATGAATGTCACGATGTGAGGCAGGCAGGTCTGTAACGCCTTTCCTCTGAATTCAGACGAGCTTCTCCTGCAGACAAGCAGAATACGTAGATAGGTGTACAGGACAAAGAACAGGGGGATGAAGATGGTTGTCATCGTGACAAACTGAGTTATTATGTTGTTCAGTGTTGTGTCCACACAGGAGAGCAGAACCACAGGCCAGTTGGAACAGAAAAGTCTATTCAGTTTATTGCCACACAACGGTAATCGGACAGTAAGGAAGAGACAGAAACCCATAGCAAATGCAGGGTAGAGCACGGCAAAAATCACAAGATGTGTTACCATCTTAAACGTCATTTTACTGTGATAGTGTAAAGGCTGGCAAATAGCAACAAATCTATCATAGGCCATGATGCTAAGGATAGTCATCTCACATGATGCATAGGTGTAAATAACATATATCTGAATGAAACATAATGGACGTGAGATTAAATGAGTGTCAGACAGAATGTCCATCAGAAACCTGGGGAAGAAGCCAGCTGAGCCGTACAGAGAGTTAACAGACAGACAGCAGATAAAAATATACATGGGCTGATGCAGAGACTTCTCCAGACAGACTGTCAGAATAATGACAATGTTAGCAGAGACAACAGTCATGTAGAGCAACAGACACAGACTGAAGAACAGATATCTGAGGGGCCCAAAGTCTGCAAACAGAGTGAACTGAAAATACAAAGGATTCAGGCTGTTGTTGCTCTTCATGTCTGAACAACAGCAGAGCTGGAAGAAGAGAAGTGAGTGGTGGAGGGAAAGGAGGGTTAAACAGATCAATGTACAGTAAATTACATTAAAATGTTCTCAGCAAAATTTGCTATTTTAACAGTTTAGCAAGACACAAAACATACAAAGAGCCTGCACATGTAAGTTGCATAAACTGCACATCTGTAACTATTCTGCTTGAAAATATTCAGCACACCTAACACTTTTCATTTAGTTAATAAGACATGTCCAAAAAATAGACATGGGTGGAAAAAGGTCAGTGTCACATGAACTAAATCAACAACCGACTTAACATTATTCATTGAACAAAATTTCAGAATCAAATGTCCTTTGCAATTGCAATAAACTTAGACCTATAATAGCTGAGAAAATCAGTACATATATGATCCAACAGAATAAACAGTGCTATATAGTGTGACTGTAAGTCCTGTTGTCGGTCTAGTTAATACAGTCATAAAAATATTCACAAGAGTCTTTGCATTAGTGTATGTAAATTTATAGAGTAATACACAGCACCTCCCCCTGACCTACAGCAGACTGAGGCAGCAGCTGAACTTTTATCCTGTTTTGCTGTCACACTGAGAGCAGCAACCTGTACACACAGGGTCCAAAGGGAGCTACGCTTTGTCACACACTGACTACGCCTGTGTGTGTGTGTGTGTGTGTGTGTGTGTGTGTGTAGGTGTGTGTTTTTTTTCTGCTAAGGCTGAGGAGATATACTTTTTTTTTTGTTAAGATTATTTTTGGGCATTTCCGCCTTTAATCACCAGGACAGCATGAAAGGGGAGAGAGGGGGAAGACATGCAGGAAACCAAATTTGAACCCTGGGCCTCTGTGTCGAGAAATAATCCTCTTCATATGGGCGCACGCTCTACCAACTGAGCTGCCTGGGCGCCCCCGGGGAATTATACTTGCTTTTTAACCACACATTCGCATAGTCAACCTGCTGCATCATGAATGTTGTTCACATACCTGCCCATGTACTACAATTGTTACTAAAGGATTCCATAGAGGGCTCACCAGAGAACTCAGACCAGAGTTGCATGATGTAAACAAAAAACAGGGTGGCAAATTGAAGGAGGTCACTATATTTGTGACAAGTGGGGGCTCGTCTGGAATTATCATAAACCGGCTCAAGCCATGTGACAAAGAGAAGAGATCAGTCAAATTAAAGTGCTAATGAAAGTTTTATTATATATATATATATATATATATATATATATATATATATATATATATATATATATATATATACACACACTGTATACAGTACTGTGCAAACGTTTTAGGCAGGTATGAAAAAATGCTTTAAACTAGGAATGCTTTCAAAATTGGAAGTCTTAATAGTTTACTTTCATCAATTAACTAAATGTAGTGAATGAACAGAAGAGAAATCTAAATCAAATGAATATTTGTGGTGACCACCCTTGATCTTCAAGACATCATCTTCTAGGTACACTTGCACACAAAGTTTTTGAAGGAACTCGGCTGGTAGGTTGTTCCAAACATCTTGCAGAACTAACCACAGATCTTCTGTGGATGTAGGCTTCCTCAAATCCTTCTGTCTCTTCATGTAATCCCAGACAGATTTGATTATACTGAGATCAGGGCTCTGTGGGGGGGCCATGCCATCACTTTCAGGACTTCTTGTTCTTCTTTACGCTGAAGATAGTTCTTATTGACCTTGGCTGTATGTTTGGGGTTGTTGTCCTGCTGCAGAATAAATTTGGGGCCAATCATACGCCTCCCTGATGGTATTGCATGATGGATATGTATCTGTTCCCTGACTTTTTGCAAGTGTACTTATAAGAATTGATGCTGGCTTGAAGGCATAGGGTAGTAACACCAAATATTGATGTAATGATGTTTTTTTGGTCGCTCACTTTGCATTTTGTAAACTGATAAAAATAATATCATTTATGTTTTTGAAAGCATTCTTAGTTTACAGCATTTTTTCCACACCTGCCTAAGACTTTTGCACAGTACTGTATGTGTGTTTGTATGTATATATATATATCGCAAAATGGCACGTTATGGGACTGATTGGCGGGAATTGTTTTGGACGAAATACACACAACGATACACTGGTAAGAGCTAATGAGGTTTAAGCATGTATCAGCTAATTTAAATAGCTCACATTACTGTGTTGTGTCAACAGTTAACTTCATTTAATATTGGATGTGGCCTTTTCTTTTGTGGTGTCCAAATGTTCCACTAAAATAAGTTTCTTCTTGGGACTATTTAGCAGAGCCACCATAGCTGCGTCCAGAGCTTAGCGCCACCCAAGACGATTGTCATTGGTTTAAAGAAAAATGTAAACAACCCAGAGTGTTTTTTTCTTCTATCCTAGAATGTACAGATCTTATTTTGCAGCGCTGTGGAGATATGTCTGGCAATACGCTGAGTTCCTATACTCACCTCCTGATTTCATTAAATAATGACCAGCCTGACTGCGTCACAATCAAGATTCAGCGGCTTCAGCTGCCTGAAGAGATACAACACGAGCTGGCACTGCAAGCTGAATGCAACTCTGACTCGTTCATTTGCCGCGCTGCCCTGGGAACGACCCGCGGGGGAGAGGGTTCGCCTTCGCTCCGGCTGCGGAACTGGGTATTTTCTGGCTGGAATTGGAGGAAGAGGAGGACGCGCTACATAAATTCATCATCCCCCGCTGTCCCCGTGGGACTTTGACTCAATGCCGGGGGCAGTGACTGGAGGATTCAACACCTGTGGACTAACAGTATTTGGGCCACTGTACCGAATTTGACTGGAGGATGCTGTGTGTAAGTTTTGAAACCAACGGTTGCAGGGACATCTAACCAGACTGTAAGGAATGATGAATGCTGGCTATTCACTCTACAATCTATATTTTTGAGGACACTTAATCAGGCAGAAAAAAAGGAACATGATGAATCCTGAGGATGCGCTATGTAAGTTTTGTAACTAAGCTTTAAAAAGACACTTAACCAGACTGAAAACACATGATAAATGCTGGCTGGTCAGTTTAATGACTGCTGGCTACTCAGTCTACAATCTATATTTTTGAGGACACTTAATTGGGCTGAAAAAAGGGAATATGATGAATCTTGAGGATGATAAATTCTGGCTGGTCAGTTTACAGTTTACGTTAGTTAACAGTTAAGCTAGACTGAAAGAACATGAGGGATACAGTCTGCTCAGCTCATATTCTGCTATTGCTCCAACTAAATTGGTCTGTTTTTCACATAGCTTAGTCCAGAAATTGTTTGAAGGTGTTTATAATATTGTTGTTTAACATAAGAATTCACCAGACCTGTTTCAATTAACCTGTGACTTAAGACAGGCAGTGTTGTTTTGAGCTGGAGTTTTGCGCAAACTGTGTTTGATGTGGTCACGCATCTTACAAATAGGGGAGGGGGTCTGTGGTCTCAGAAGGTTAGGGAATTTATTTTACTTTTTCTGTTTTTTCTCACACCTTGCTCAGAGCTAACAGTTCAACCTTTGATACAGATTTGTCAGCAAAATCCAGTAGGGTCCTCTAGACACGTATGCGTTCCAATTTTGAAGATGGCTGAGCTTTCAATTCTTTCAGTTAACGTCAAGGGGTAAACGAGCCAATTAAACGAGCTAAATTCCTGGATTATTTAAGAAGGAAAAACATAGACGTGGCACTTATACAAGAGTCACACTTGCGTAAAAGAGATGTAAATTGTCTACAAAATAAATACTTTAAGGTTCATGCTTCATCTAGTGACGACACCAAAACCAAGGGCTCCATTGTGCTGCTGTCACGGAGATGCACAGTCATAGATAGATCAGGGGTCAGCCACACGAAAGCCCAAAAACACATATCGGACATGTTCAATGCAGTTGTGGAATCCCACCATTTTACAGACACATGGAGGATGCACAATCCTACTAGCGGATTACACATTTTTCTCCACACGTCACCTCACCCACTCCGGCATTGATTATTTTTTGTGCTCCAGTGAACTTAAGGCAATGTTCCACATGATAGCAATAGAACCAGCAATCCTGTCTGATCACAATGCGCTGATAACCACATTCCGTTGTGATATGTTAGGAGATCGATCTAGAAGGTGGCAATTTAAAAATTCCCTTCTCCAAAACAGATTTTGATACAGAGTTTAAAACCAATCAATACTGACTGAGTTTCGGACCCGGCGTAGGCAGAAGAACTGGGTCAACCTATTACGTTAGAGGAACTTAAATCAGCATTAAAAACAGCTTAGAAAGGGAAAACACCGGGGTTGGATGGAATTCCATCAGAACTTTTACTACAGTACTTTGACACACTAGGACCTATCATTTTACAAACTTTAACCTCGGCCGTAGAGAGGGGCACCTTTCATCAACAAACCAACACTGCACTAATTTCGGTCATACACAAAAAGAGCAAAGATCCTACGGAGTGTGCGAACTACATCAGCCTCATTGGAACAGATATTAAGTTAAGAGTCTTAGCACTACGCCTAGAACGCTTCATTGAGAAACTAGTCCACCCTGACCAATCAGGGTTTATACCAAAGCGTCAAGCTGCAGACAATATACGCAGATGTAATAGAAGAAGCCAAAAACTTTCCAACAACGGCTGCAGTTTTATCAATGGAAAAGGATTTTGACTGCCTAGAGTGGAACTACCGAAGTGAAAGCTTGGATGTCAATGAATTTTTTGTATTTCAATGAGAGCAAGACTGAGCTTGTGTTATTTGCTCCTAGTGACTCAGCAGCTATGACACCTGTTGACTTGGGTTGGTTAACTACAGATATTAGCCCTGTGGTTACAAACCTGGAAGTCAAGCTGGATGGTCGCTTAAAACTCGATGCTCAGATTGGTGCAGTGGTGAAGACTAGCTTTTTCCAGCTTAGGCAACTGGCTAAAGTGAAACCGGTTCTATCGCGACATGATTTTGAAATTTTAATTCATGCCTTTATTACTACTCGTTTAGATTATTGCAATGCACTCTACACTGGCATTAGCAAATCTAATATGGCACGATTACAATTGGTTCAAAATGCAGCTGCTCGTCTTTTAACTGGAACTCGAAAATTTGATCATATCACACCTATCCTCCAATCTCTCCACTGGCTTCCTGTGCATTTTCGCACAGATTTTAAAATTCTTTTATTTGTTTTTAAATGTCTGCATGATTTGGCCCCCAAGTATTTGTCCGATTTGATTGTACCCTATACCCCCTCTCATTTGCTCCGGTCAGCGGACCAGGCACTACTGGTCATCCCTAAGACCAAACGTAAATCCAGGGGTGATCGTGCGTTTGCGGTGGCAGATCCGAGACTCTGGAATAAACTGCCTTTGCACATCAGATTGACCGAATCTCTTTCCGTTTTTAAATCTCGTCTTAAAACTCATTTATTTTCTTTGGCTTTTAACTCAGTTTGAGGGATGATTTTTGAGTTTGAGTTTTTCTTTTTAGAATTCTTTTGTATTGCTATTTTATTGTTCTATTGTGTCACTACTATATGTTATTGCTTATTTTAGATTGATTGTGCACTTTGGTCAACTATGTTGTTTTTAAAGTGCTTTATAAATAAAGGTGGATTGGGATTGGATTGGATTACTTGTGGCAAGTAATGGAGATGCTTTTTTTGGGACCAAATTCATTGACATTGTTCATAATTTATATGCAAATCCAACAGCCATAGTCTCAACCAATGGCCTACATTCACAGCCATTCCCCATTGCACGGGGCTCTAGACAGGGATGCCCGCTCTCTCCCATGCTATTTGCGATCTCTACCTAGGCCATAAGGCAAAATAAAATATGTAATGTCCAGATTAAATCCAAGCTGCTATTTTTTAAACAGTGGAACAGGTAGAGGAATCAAGTGAGTTCCCCATAGAGTTTAGAAGGCCCTGCCACGAACCAGCTGAGTGAGTGCGGATTTCAAGTTGCGGCTTTCGTCGCTGTTTGTGACTTTGCCTAGGATTGAGTGACAAGTCTACTCGCCCTGTTGTTTATTTGGTTGCCATGACTTCACGAGTGATGACGTCCTGTCAATGTTCCAGTTGAGGGGAGAGAGAGCGGATGACAGTTTGCTTGAATTCAGTAGAGCCCATGGCTCTGTAGAGTCATGTAATTATGACTTTATATACTATACATACATAGCGGAAACCCTGTTGTGCGTCTGCCCCATTTCTGATACTGTGACGGCAGAAATCAACATAGCGGAAACACTGGGTAGCTTTTGCGCCTTTCATTATTATTATAGCTACATGTTGAATCGGCTGCAGGGCTACTCCGACAGTTTTATATTTTTATAAAGATACCCATTTTATAATAGGCCTACCCATAATACTTTTATAACAATACCCATAATAATTTTTCTTTGCTTTGATTTTTACCGCACAACCTCCCGAACCCCATTGTGAAAACCTTTGGCCTAGGCTATTTCATTATATTTTATCCAGATAATGCATAGTATTAATTATTGCGCACACACACACACACACACACACACACACACACACACACACACACACACAAAGAAATACAGAATTAAATTAAAAAAAAGTATTTGTACGGATTTGTGTCATTTATCAGATCAGACTTCCGTCCCCACCCAAACCCCTGCCGCCAAAATCTCACTCTGAACTCTGTTCAAAACTTGAGAGCCCTGCAACTCAATATCGTTATTTGATGACGATTAGATGATATTTTGCTGTACATGTCTGACCTTGAGGACTCTGTTCCAAAAATTCTTAAGATCTTTAACAAATTTGGCTCAATCTCCGGCTATAAAATCAATTGGAATAAATCTACTCTTCTTCTGTTGAACAACAAACAGGTGACATTAGCTATTAATGACACAATATCAACCCAAAGCAAAATTACATATTTGGGCATCACCATTCACACATCGCTACAGCGAGTTGTCCAGGACAACTATGAAACTATAGTAAGTAGTGTTCAAAGGGATCTGGCCAATTGGCGATGCTGGCATCGCTACAGTCCAGGATTGCTGTGGTTAAAATAAACATAGTTCCTTGTGTGAATTTCTTAAGTACAATGATCCCCTTACCCTCACCAATACATTTCTGGAAGAAACTTGATACCGTAATTCGGCAGTATATTTGGAATAATAAACAACCCAGGCTAAAATACTCTACCCTGCAATGTACCAGAAACACGGGAGGCCTGGCCCTCCCTAACCTTAAAGTGTACCATAGAGTTTTTCAGGTACGGGCCCTCAGAGTGTGGATGGACCCCTCATCTACAGTCCCATGGAGAGAAATAGAGCAAAACCTCACTGGAAGTCTAAGACTGCAAGACCTTGCCTTCACAGGTGTGTGTCCAATAAAGTGTATGCTAGCCTATGGCTCTATTATCACCATTATGAACACTGGCAAATAATAGTCACATTAAAGATATTGGAACAGTGACTTCGAAGGTAGTCGTGGAAGTTCATGTCATAGCGGGGCACATTGTGTCATACTGAGTAGTGCAGTCTCCATTACCGGGTCCTGACTACTCTGTGCGTATGAACATCACAGCAGGGTGGTGCAACGGATGGATGCGGCGGACGCAGCAGGACGCAGCAGGATGCAGCAGGAGGCAGCTGGGCAATGTAGGGAAACATAAGGACTACGGGGAGTAAACTCCCCAGAGCTAGGTTAGTAACAAGCAGTTCTGGAACAGGATGCATACAAAAGGAAACAAATGAAAAGAGAGAGGAGAGAGCAGCTCAGTGTGATAGGAAGGAAGAAACTTCCCCGGCAGTCTAGAATTTTAATAGCATAACTAAGAAAGGCAGGTTAGCTTAGAGAGAGGTGCCGGATCGGGCTTAAACTCTCCTCTGCCGGATCAGGCTTGAACTCTCCTCTGCCGGATCGGGCTGTACTGGCCTGCCTCCCTCTACTCTTGCTATATTATTGATTATATGATAAATAAATCTGTTGGCTACAAAGAGAAGCAGGTGAACCGGGTTAGGCGGACGCTGCAACTCCTCACTCCCTAACTATAAGCTTTACCAAAGAGGAGGGTTTTCAGTTTACTCTTAAATGTGGTGACGGTGTCTGCCCCTCGAACCCAAATTGGGAGCTGGTTCCACAGGAGCGGAGCCTGATAGCTGAAGGCGCTAGCTCCCATTCTACTTTTAGAGACTCCACAAGTAGCTCTGAGATCTGGGAGCGCAGTGCTCTAGTGGGACAATAAGGTACTAAGAGCTTTTCTAAGTATGATGGTGCTAGACCATTTAGAGCTTTGTAGGTCAGGAGAAGGATTTTAAATTTCGATCCTAGATTTCACAGGAAGGCAGTGCTGAGAAGCTAATACAGGAGCAATATGATCTTTTTCTCAGTATTCGTCAGAACACGTTAGGGTTGGGCGATGTCCCCTAAATTGGCAGTTGACGATGTTTACAGTAAAACATCGTGATGGACGATGATATCGTCGTCGGGGCCGGGGGGGGGGGGGTAGCTTTACATTAATATTTTGTTCTACTACTATGGGCCAACAGTTAACATAGAAAAGATTAGAGATACATTTAAATGCCCTCTGTAAATGGTGCCCTGCTGGTAGGTTTTACAACTTGACCTACTTTCACTTAAGTACGGTGCAGTAAAATCAATCAGATGTCCTGATCTGCGTAGCGACAGTACAGTGGGACGTTTGCCTTCAACAGAGCGACAGTAGTATACCATCATTACTGAGTTTAAACTACATTCTCGGTTATGTTTGCACTGAATAACGCATTCAATAAACAGAAACATAGCTCTTGCAGCGCACATTAACAGATGCGCAATATTAGCGCACACATAAAATAGCACCCTCGTGAATTAGCCTACTGTTGCTAACGTACATTCATAAATCCTGCATAACATCGTCATGTACCTACAGGACCTCAGACTTACTTATTGATGCGCACACAGAGTAGTGTCGACAAACTTAGTCCAACGAGGGGAGAAAGGAAAGTGTGATCGCGTTCCACTTTTAACGCTTTTTTTTCTCTCTCACTCGAGACCACTGTGTCCAGCGTTACTAGAAGGTAGAGCGAGCTACAACTGACAGAGAGAGAATGTATCATTACTGCCAATCCAGTCTGCTCAAAGCGATGGTCTTTTTCACAAATGGGTTGCACGTAAAGGGGGAAAAAGTAGCTTCCACTTAAGGAGCCCTATGTCTTGTCTTTGTGTCTTTGCTAGTTTAAGACCGACGCACTTGTCAATTTCCCGTCCAGCGGCCGCGACTAGGATTAGTGTGTTTGACGGGGGGTGTGGGGGGTTCTCCATCGTGATGTCGGCACAACCCTAGAACACGTGCTGCAGCGTTCTGGATCAGCTGAAGAGTCTTAAGGGACTTATTTGAGCAACCTGATAGTAAGGAATTACAATAGTCCAGCCTGGAAGTAACGAATGCATGGACTAGTTTTTCCAGCATCGTTTTGAGATAGGATGTTCCTAATTTTGGCAATGTTACGAAGATGGAAAAAGGCTGTTCTTGAGGTTTGTTTTAAGTGGGCATTGAAGGATATATCCTGATCAAAAATAACTCCTAGATTTTTGACAGCGGTGGTGGGAGCCAGGGCAATACCATCCAGAGTAGCTATGTCTTTAGATAATGAGGTTCGGAGGTGCTTGTGTCCCATCACAATAACTTCAGTTTTGTTTGAGTTTAACATCAAGAAATTGTAGGTCATCCAGGATTTTATATCTTCAATGCACGCTTGAAGTTTAGCTAACTGACCACTTTCGTCTGGCTTAATTGACAGATATAATTGAGTGTCTCCTAATAATATTGCCTAGAGGAAGCATATATAATGAAAATAGAATTGGTCCAAGCACTGAGCCTTGAGGAACGCCATGGCTAACTTTAGCGTACTTGGAGGGTTTATCGTTAATGTTAACAAATTGGGATCACTCAGAGAAATAGGACTTAAACCAGCTTAGTGCGATTCCTTTAATGCCAACTAAGTGTTCCAGTCTCTGTAACAGGATGGTATGGTCAATAGTGTCGAATGCAGCACTAAGATCTAATAAAACAAGTATGTCATCAACCAGTGCCGTCTCTGTACTATGATGCATTCTAAATCCTGACTGAAAGTCTTCAAATAGACTATTATATATGTAGAAAGTCACATAATTGGTTAGCGACTACCTTCTCAAGGATTTTGGAGAGAAAGGGAAGGTTAGATATAGGTCTATATAGGGTTGGGTATCGTTTGGTTTTTTTCCGATACTGGTGCTAAATTGGTACTTTTAAAACGGTGCCGGTGCCTAACCGATACTTTTTAAGAAAGTTAAAAAAAAAGATGAAATAAAAAGAAGGCTACTAAACAGTCGGCGACATTTAAGAACATCTTGTTTATTACTAAGGCCATATGGCCAAAATAAATGATTTATTAGTAATGTAATAACTATAACTTATAATAAACAATAACTTATTTCACCAGTAAATTGCTGTTGAATGACAAAAAACAACCACCAGGTGGGAAAAGGGTATTTTACAACAACTTTGATTTTAACCGTGATTAACTTTGATTTTAACCGTGATTAATCCAGCTGCTAGCTAAAGGTAGGCTAACGTTACCTGCTGTCGAGTGTAGTGTAAAGTCAGGCACCGAAATTTTTGTTCTTATTCGGTCTCGTTACTACCGTTTACGTCGGAACCAATGCTCTATTGTCACCGAGTTTCGGTACCCAACCCTAGGTCTATAGTTGGCTAAGACTTCAGGATGGAGCGTAGGTTTTTTCAGAATAGGTTTTATCACAGCTATTTTAAATGACTGTGGTACATGACCTGTTAATAAAGACAAGTTGATCATGTCTAGTATTGTGGTGTTGACCACGGAAGTGCTTCTTTAAGTAGCCTCGTTGGAATGGGGTTTAAGAGACAGGTAGTTGGCTTGGCTGAAGAGATCTTTAACATTAATTGTTGAAGTTCTATAGGATAAAAGCAGCTTAAGTATGTATCAGGTCTTATTGTTCTCTCCAGTCCTCCTGCACCCAATGGAGAGCTGTTAGAAGTTGAGGGCAAAATGTGATGAATTTTATCTCTAATTGTTATAATTTTACCATTAAAGAAGGTCATGAAGTCATCACTACTCAGAGCTACAGGAATAGATGGCTCAGTAGAGCTGTGGCTGGCTACAGTGCTGAAAAGAAACCTTGGGTTGTTCTTATTTTCTTCTATTAGTGTTGAGTAATAGTCTGATCTAGCAATTCTGAGGGCCTTCCCATAGGTTTTCAGACTATCTTGCCAATCTACACGAGATTCTTCCAGTTTGGTGGAACGCCATTTACTTTCAAGTTTTCGTGAGATTTGTTTTAATTTGCAAGTTTGGGAGTTATACCAAGGTGCTAATTTCCTTTGCTTCATCGTCTTCTTTTTGAGAGGAGCGACTGAGTCCAAAGTTGTCCGTAGGCAGGCCGTAGCAGTGTCTATGAAATTATCAATTTGGGAGGGACTAAAGTTAACATAAAGGTCCTCTGTTATATTAAGGCACGACATTGAGTTAAATGCTGTTGGAACATCTTCCTTAAATTTAGCTATAGCGCTGTCAGATAGGCATATAGTGTAGAAACTTTTATTTAATTTCTTAAGAATGGGTTGGTTTTTTGTTGTCCCTCTTCTGTTCCCCTCCGCCCTCCCTGGTTTGACTTTTGCTCCTTGGTTGCTTTTTGGACATCTGGGATCTGTCCCTTGGAGGAGGGGGGTACTGTTATAGTTTTTTAACCTTTTAAATAAACAAAGAAAAAAATAAAAACATTTTAGACCAACAGGTATTTCCCTCACATAAAAAAAAGATCAAATGCATTTTACAGGCAACACAACTTGGTTTTACCCAGGATTTTACTAGAAACTATCAATCTAAGCATTTAGTGTTTTCAGTTTAACATTTCTTTTAAACCATGCAGTCATAATTACTTTCAAACTTTATCTGCGACATTAACACATTTCCCACATTTAATACCAAACAGACAAACAGATAAAAGGATCCAAAAACGAGAGTCTGTGAAACAAAAGTCCACATGAGCTTACCGATAGGCCGTCATGATCAAAAGGTCCCAGTTCCTCACAGTGAAAGAGTTTGTGCCTCTGCCAACCTCGTTGTCCATCTCCTCCCAGTCAAACGACTAATGTGCCTATTTGAAACACTGAACTAGGCGCAAGCTTCTAATTTCCCCAATTCAATTCACCTGGTTGAGCCTGCACCAGAGTGCGCGCACAATCCCGTGCACTGGCATGCAGAGCACGCGCAGGGGAGGCGGCATGCAGGAGAAAGAAATGACGGGTACACGGAAGACAGACACAACTCCGCCGGGTTAGCGCGACAATCACAGTGCACATATTTTCATACAACGAATATACAGATATAAATACACAATATTTGTAGTCTGTGCTACACTCGGCAACTCACCTTGGGCACATCTCTCCTAACTGGCAATGAATACGCAACAGCCAGTGGCATTTAACTAGTGCAGAGGGAGGGTGCCCTTGAGCCAATAAATCTACATTGATAGTAAATAACAATAATGGCAAGTGGAATGGCATAATATATAAACCCTGTTACATTCGCCCCCGGCTAAATTCCACTTGCTCCACAAAAAAGAAACCAAAGAAACAATAAGAGCAAAAAAAAAATTGTCACTGCTTGACCAGTACAACAGATCAGGCACAACATCTCAACCATTAAAACATCTGTCAAAACACTTAGAAAGAACTCACACATCAATACACGTCGGCCAGCTTAGCATTTCATTTAAGAGTGACAGACTTGGCAGAGGGGTTTACCACTTTTAGTGGCAACCACCCATCATCTGTCAGCAATGCCACAGTTCTTCCGACTATGACTGATCTTGGCCTTGCTCTTGCGCTTGTAGGCTCCAAGATAACTGTGCTGCCTGCTGCCATGCCACTGACTTGCTGCAGCTTGCCCCAGACAAAGTGCTTAGTCAGTTAGAGGCTCCAGAGTGACAGCTCTCTTTATTTTGACAGTGCCAAACTTGTCAGGGACGTTCACTTTACACTCGACTCCAGCCATCAAACTCAACAACTGTTTCCGCGTGTCAGATTCGCTACTGGGTGTGGTGGGCCAGTAGCCCAGTAAACCCCTTTCCAGCTTCAGGTGATGGACCAGATATCTCAACAGGTTGCTCCCAATGATAAGGTTTTCACTCTGAACATCAACCACTAGTGTAGGCACCATGAACTTACATCCACAGACCTCCACTTCAAGGTCACACAGACCTAATGATATTGTCTTTGAGCCGCCACATCCTATCAAAATGACATGAGTGGGTTTCAAGGTGGGATTCTTTAACACTGCTTGCTGTAACAACTGTGGCATGACACTCAAACTCAGCATGCAGGCCACTGACCCGCTGTCAAGCATAGCTTTGAGTGACATTTTCCCTGTAATAGAACAGTTAATCATGTGGTTTTAATCTATGGATGTTTTGGAGGTTGGGTCTGTTTCCCAGTTGTCTCTCCTCACACACACAGTCTGATAGACTCCAAGTCATCGTTATCAACAGTTGCAGAGGCTCACACACAGGCCTAGCATTTGCCTCCACAACATACAGGCCATCTAGTTTTTCTCTTGCTGAGATGTGGGTCTGGGACACTGAACATGTGTATGATCAGATGCATAGCAGACAAAGCATAGGTGATTGGCTCTACAGTGGTAATGCGTAGTGTGTCCGACATCCCCACAAATCCCACAGGGTACAGAAGGCTTGACTTTGCCCATCTGATTCTGGCGAGCATGCACATCACCCCTGCTGAGCAACCCTGTCTGTTGCGGCCGCTGTTTCAGAACACGCTCCAGCATAGCTACTATGTGATCGAGGTTGATCAGGACCGCTTAGCCTGCTGCCCTGGAGATGGTGTGCAAACTGGAGATGGTGATGCTACAACAAACTGCCCATCAGGCGTCACATAATGCACAGGGGAGTCCACACCTTGTTGCTGTGAAGTTATGGAAGTGGCCAATGTCAACCTTGATGCATGTTTTTTATCTCTACTGTGTTCAACAAGTTTCTCATGCACATCAGTAACTGTCCATTGTTGTAGTAGCTTGCCAGTGACATACAAACATGGCAGTCAGGTCATGTGACAGATTATCAAATGCCTTAATTTGCCTCCTTAAACAGTCCTCATTCACCTCCATAGCTCTGTCTAACCTCAGCCAGTAGTCAAATGGGTGTTCACCTGAGCTGGGCATTGTGGCATAGAAGTCAGCTAGTGGGATAGCAGAAGAGACTGTGTCACTAAAGTGCTGCTTTAATATTTCAAAAATGGGGTCTGGGCCTCCTGATAGAGACAGTAATGGACTGCTACGTATTCCCACCCTAACTACCTCACGTGCCCTCCAATCAAGCTTACTTAGCACCTCCTCAGCTTGTTCTTCTACAGGAATTCCCCTCTTTCTCATACATGACGCCATTACAGACTCCCACTGCTGAACTGTATGTGTGTCGTGACCATCCCCTTTAATCTCATTTACTGTTGCTCAATCTGTTTTCACTTCTCTTCTTCCAGCTCTGCTGTTGTGCAGACATGAAGAGCAACAACAGCCTAAATCCTTTGTACTTTCAGTTCACTCTGTTTGCAGACTATGGGCCCCTCAGATATCTGTTCTTCAGTCTGTGTCTGTTGATCTATATGATTATCGTCTCTGCTAATGTCTGCCTGGAGAAGTCGCTGCATAAAATATTAAATGAAATTAACTGTTTGCACAATACGGTAATGTGAGCTATTTAAATTAGTTGGATAAATGGTGACCATCATTGACCCTTACCAGTGTATCTCCGTGTGTACTTAGTCCACAGCAATCCCACCAGTCAGTCCCAAAACGAGGAAATGTCTTAAACGTATTCTTTGTAAATCTTTACAATCATTCACCAAAAGACCCAAGCAGGCCTGCCTTATTTCACAATCCAAATCTGTTTTTAAACTTGCCAATTTCAGCATGTAGTTTTCTAGCTTGAAGGTTGTTGATGTTTTCTGTAGCAATAGGATTTTAAGAACACTAACAGTTTCGACCCCCCCACCTCCCCCCCCTTTCTGCCTGGTGTGGCTTCATTGGCCTCCTCCTGCAAGGTCTGGCAGGGTCAATCAGGTAATATGCTGACACCTGTGTAGGCCTTAACCTAGTCTATTACCCTGTTTGCACGTACATAGTTATTTTGGAAAACGGAGAAATTTCCTTTTATTCGTGCCCTTTGTTTACACGCAAACAGAGAATTCACCTCTGAAAACGATTCTTTCTAAAAACTCTGGCCAGAGTGGAGATTTTGGAAAACTTTGTTTGCACGTTTGCATGTAAATGGAGGTTTAGCCAGCCGAGGAAGTGAGGAAGAGAAGAGAGAGGAAGTGATTCGTTGGTCTTGTTGCTATTTTCAGGATTCTGATTGGCTGACGTGGGCTTGCGCTTCTCGTTACACTACACACGGGTACATGTAAACATACACTTTTCTGAAAACTGACAGCTGTGCACAATGTTATTTTTGAAAACGGAGAGGTTGAAATGTCCGTTTATGAAAATAGGCACATGTAAACATAGGCTAAATCTATCAGACCTGTCTCATTGTCTGTCACTCTCTCTCCTGCGCTCCACATCTCTCCTGGTTTGGGTTTGTTTTGCCATTTGTGTTGCAGTCAACATCAATTCACACATTCTTCACTCATCCATACATTCCACTCACCAATGATTCCATTACTCCCCACACCTCATGTTTTTGTAAATAGTTATCTTATTTGTTTAGCAATAAAACTTTCATGGGCACTTTAATCTGAAAGCTCTCCCTTCTTTGTGACATGATTTGGGCCGGTTTGTGAAAATCCCGGATGAGCCCCCACAAATATAGTGACCTCCTTGAATTTGCCACCCTGTTTTTTGTTTACATCATGCAAACTAACTAACAGCTCCACAGGCTAAAATACAGCTTTAAAAGTCATATTGTGGGTTTGAATGAGTCTCAAATGTTTACACATTTGTCTTTTGTCTATTTCTCATAAAGAACATGTTAGAAAAGATATGTGCAGCTTTTTCTGCGCAGAATGAAGGTCAAGTAACACACGGCCGTTGATATAAAAGTGAAATTGATAAGATGTCTGGTGTGTTTGGTGGGAATTTGGTCTCACAAATAAAAAATTTTATGTTACACTGTGTTTACTCTGTTTGATCATTTGTTTTTGGGTTGTGAACCAGATTTCATTTTAATAACAAGATTATAATGACGTAGGATATGGGATAAACAACTCAGTCTACAGCCGTAAGTATGGAATCACATTTGTGTAAATATAATCAAACTAAATTTCTTGAAACATCATAAAAATAACAATTCGAGAAAGAATAAAAACAAAACAAAAACAACTAGCAAAAATATGTCATCTCAAAAGTAAAGTAAATTTACAGTGCTGGGGTTTGCTCTACCTGAATATAATTTGCATCAGCTGCTAACTGAAGGTCTGTTTTCCAACCAACAACCACAATCTTTCCCTAACATTAACCAACAGGCTTTTGTTGCATAAGCCTAGTCTGACATATACATACATTCTAGGATTGGAAAAAAAAAAAAAACACACTGTAGGTTATTTGTAATTTTTTAAAGCAACAACAATTGTCATGGGCGGCGCTAAGCTTTGGACGCACTGACGGTGGCTCTCGGGAAGAAACTTGTATTTGTAAAACATTTGGAGCCCAAAAAAAGAAAATGCCACAAAAAATGTAATATGAAGTTAGTTTTCACACAATACAGTAACTTGAGCTGTATAAATAACCTCGATACATGGGTGAACGTAATTTGCTCTTACAAGTGTATCGACCTGTGTACTTTGTCCACATCAATCCCACAAATCGGTCCCAAGTCATCCCAGTTTCCAGAGATTTAATACGCAGCGACCAGCAGCAGTAGTAGCGCGCAATTTGTTGGTTTGTTTGTTTTTCTGTTTCGTATCAGTAGCTTTTATATTCACAGCTTATGTTTAAGCAGACCAGCATTTTTGTCACATTCGGTGGACTGGTTCCCACGAGCCACCGAAATCATGCTACTTACGACTGGCATGGAGTGGTTAGCACTTGTGTTGTTACTGTCGGCGTCCTACCTGGTTCAAGGTTGGGACGGCGATTCCCCAATAAGTAAGATCCAGTACACCAGAGACTTTCTGCTTGGATTTAACAACCCTACAAACATCAAGCCACCTACTGACTTGGTCTTCCCTAACCTGGAGGAGTTTGATCGAGGTTCGGGGAGGAGAGACTACGCCGGCGCACCTCTACGCACAGCGAGGAAGCGGGTCGGAGGGGAGGAATTCGGGTTCGAGTGAGACGGCAACCCCTGGCTCGCATCGTTTCCTGCCTTCCATCATTCTGGCTAATGGCGGGCCGCTGCGTACGTACCGAGAGGCTGCAATTACCGGCAAGTCGCGAGGTGGGGGTGTGTGTTTGTACATCAATGAACGCTGGTGCAAAAATGTTATAGTGAGAGCGTCTGTATGCACCAAGGACATAGAATTGCTCTCTGTATCTATGCACCCACCTTATTTACCATGGGAATTCCCACAGATTTATTTTACGGTGGTGTATATTCATCCAAAGGCAAATGAGAGCTCTGTCTTAGAATTGATTTTGCAGACTGTACAGAGGTTACAGTGTCTGTCTCCTGATGCCCTTAATATAATCTTGGGAGATTTTAATCATTGTTCACTAAACAAAATCTTAAAAGGTTTTTATAAATATATATCTTACCCTACCAGATATGGAAAAACACTTGATCAATGTTATGGTTCAATTAAAGGGGCCTATAAATCCATACCGCTCCCTCCACTAGGTACAGCAGACCATAATTGTGTACATCTTATTCCTGCTTACCGTACATGTCTACAGAGGGAAAAAGTTCTCACCAAAAAGGTGAAACTC
This sequence comes from Perca flavescens, assembly GCF_004354835.1. Classification (NCBI taxonomy): domain Eukaryota; kingdom Metazoa; phylum Chordata; class Actinopteri; order Perciformes; family Percidae; genus Perca; species Perca flavescens. The sequence goes on from NC_041341.1 coordinate 1,510,509, forward strand.
TGGTCTGACGAGGCTGTACAAGAACTTCAAGGTTGCCTGGACTGTACAGTGTGGGAGGAGTTCATAACATCATCCAGGGACCTGGATGAGCTCACAGATGTCAGTTCCTGGATCTCACACTGTGAAGATGTTAGGCTCGTTCGAGATGAGCCAGATCTGAGCAGAATCGATCACTGGCGATCGGCGCCCAATGCATGCCGGTTAGATTTGTGTCCGACTTGATCCCGACTTGCTCTGATGTCATGCACACGTGGGCAACGATAATCTCACGAGATCAAGGCGGCCGCAGTTCTGAGACACAGGTAGCGCAGTTGCTTTTCACCAACTGCAAGAGCCAGGTGGATGCAGGCGGACCCAGTGCATGCTGGGAAACGCCGGCCTCTCAGCTGATCGAACAGCTGATTGGTTCAGAATCGACTCAACATGACGATGTTTTATATAAACTTTTTATTGATTTTGAATCAGAGGGATTTTAACTGCTATTTGTCTGATTTAAAAGCTTATTCTGTACATAACACATGTTGTGAGGCTGATAGTTATGTTTAAAAGTCAGAGAGACTAAATCTGTTCAGATTACGGATCATCTACACTGTGTTAATTAAAATCAGCAACAGATCGCATGTAGAGAATTTTGACAACTACTATGTCATAATAAAATCAACTGGAGACTGTGTAGGAGCTGATATATGGGTCTGATTACATTTTATTGAAATCGGAATCGGACCACAGTTCATCTCCAACGAGCCTATTGTAATTCCAGATAGAGAGGTAAAAATCTACCTAAATAGTAAACCTTGGGTGAGCAAACATCTTAAAATACTGTTAAATAAGAAAAAATATGCTTTTAAACAGGGCAGTATTACTAAACTTAACCTTATACAAAAAGAGATCCAAAGGGAAATAAAAATGTGCAAATTAGGCTATAAAGATAAATTAGAAAGACAACTAAGTAACATAAATTGGGCTCAGCTTGGGAAAGTTTCAAGAATATTGTTGGACTAAATGACAAATTAAGGAAAAATATATTTTTAGAAAGTTTTACGGCAGACTCTACCCTGGCACAGGAGTTTTATTCTAGGTTTGATGTCCACGATTTTAGTAAAGAAACGGGTGATTTAAAGGACAATCACCTTCCAATTCAAAATGTTGTGAATACTTTGAAATATAGTAAGGCTTGTACAAGCGCTGGCCGCATGTTGACCCTCTGTGCAGATCAATTAGGTTTTATTTTTTATTATATTTTTAATTGATCTTTTTGTCAACACCGTGAACCATCACCTTATTGTGGTGGAGAGGTTTGTGTGTCTCTGTGAACCTGAGGGCTGTGTTGTCTGGAGCTTTGTGCTCCTGGTAGGGTTGCCTCCCAAGGCAAAGTGGTCTCAGGTGAGGGGCCAGACAAAGAATGGTTCAAAAACCCTATGAGTGATCGAGGTAGAGATGGAGTGACCCTGCCCGGAGGAAGCCCGGGGCCCCCGTCTGGAGCCAGGCCCAGACGGTGGGCTCGTTGGCGAGCGCCTGGTGGCCGGGTTTGCCACGGAGCCCGGCCGGGCACAGCCCGAACAAGCTACGTGGCTCCCATCTCTCCAGCCCATGGGCCCACCACCTGTGGGAGGAACCGCTGGGGTCGGGTGCGCTGCCACATGGGTGGCAGTGAAGGTCAGGGGCCTCGACGGACCAGACCCGGGCGGCAGACGCTGGCTCTGGGGACGTGGAACGTCACCTCTCTGTGGGGGAAGGAGCCGGAACTAGTGCGGGAGGTGGAGCGCTATCGGTTAGATCTGGTGGGCCTTACCTCTACGCACAGTCTCGGTTCTGGAACCGTACTCCTGGATAGGGGTTGGACTCTTTTCTTCTCCGGAGTTGCCCAGGGTGTGAGGCGCCGGGCGGGTGTGGGGATACTAACAAGCCCCCGGCTGAGCGCCGCTACGTTGGAGTTTACCCCGGTGGACGAGAGGGTCGCCTCCCTACGCCTGCGGGTTGAGGGGGGGAAAACTCTGACTGTTGTTTGTGAATATGCACCAAACAGGAGTTCGGAGTATTCGGCCTTCTTGGAGATCTTGAGTGGACTCCTGCATGGGGCGCCAGTGGGGAACTCCATTGTTCTGCTGGGGGACTTCAACGCACACGTGGGTAATGATGGAGACACCTGGAGAGGCGTGATTGGGAGGAACGGCCTCCCTGATCTAAACCAGAGTGGTTGTTTGTTGTTCTGTGCTAGTCATGGATTGTTTATAATGAACACCATGTTCGAACATAGGGATGCTCATAAGTGTACCTGGTACCAGAGCACCCTAGGCCGAAGGTCAATGATCGATTTTGTAATCGTTTCATCAGATCTGAGGCCGTATGTTTTGGACACTCGGGTGAAGAGAGGGGCAGAGCTGTCAACCGATCACCATCTGGTGGTGAGTTGGGTCAGGGGGTGGGGGAAGACTCTGGATAGACCTGGTAAGCCCAAACGTGTAGTGCGGGTAAATTGGGAACGTCTGGAGGAGGCCCCTGTCTGACAGACTTTCAACTCACACCTCCGGCGGAGCTTTTCGTGCATCCCTGTGGAGGCTGGGGGCATTGAACCCGAGTGGACAATGTTCAAAGTTTCCATTGCTGAAGCTGCGGCGAGGAGCTGTGGTCTTAGGTGCCTCAAGGGGCGGTAACCCACGAACACCGTGGTGGACACCGGTGGTCAGGGAAGCTGTCCGACAGAAGAAGGAGTCTTTCCGGGATATGTTATCTCGGAGGACTCCGGAGGCAGTTGCAGGGTACCGAAGGGCCCGAAGGGCTGCAGCCTCGGCCGTGACAGAGGCAAAGCAGCGGGTGTGGGAGAAGTTTGGAGAAGACATGGAGAAGGACTTTCGGTCGGCACCAAAGTGCTTCTGGAAAACTGTTCACCACCTCAGGAGGGGGAAGCGGGGAACCATCCAAGCTGTGTACAGTAAGGATGGGACACTGTTGACCTCAACTGAGGAGGTAATAGGGCGGTGGAAGGAGCACTTTGAGGAACTCCTGAATCCGACTAATACGCCCTCTATGTTAGAGGCAGAGCTGGAGGATGATGGGGGATTGTCGTCGATTTCCCAGGCGGAAGTCACTGATGTAGTCAAACAACTCCACAGTGGCAAAGCCCCGGGGATTGATGAGATCCGTCCAGAAATGCTCAAGGCTCTGGGTGTGGAGGGGCTGTCTTGGTTGACACGACTCTTCAACATTGCGTGGAAGTCTGGAACAGTGCCAAAGGAGTGGCAGACTGGGGTGGTGGTTCCCCTTTTTAAAAAGGGGGACCAGAGGGTGTGTGCCAATTACAGGGGTATCACACTTCTCAGCCTCCCTGGTAAAGTCTACTCCAAGGTGCTGGAAAGGAGGGTTCGGCCAATAGTCGAACCTCGGGTTGATTAGGAACAATGCGGATTCCGTCCTGGTCATGGAACAACGGACCAGCTCTTCACTCTTGCAAGGATCCTGGAGGGAGCCTGGGAGTATGCCCAACCGGTCTACATGTGTTTTGTGGATTTGGAGAAGGCGTATGACCAGGTCCCCCGGATACTGTGGGAGGTGCTGCGGGAGTATGGGGTGAGGGGGTCTCTACTCAGGGCCATCCAATCTCTGTACGACCAAAGCGAGAGCTGTGTCCGGGTTCTCGGCAGTAAGTCGGACTCGTTTCAGGTGAGGGTTGGCCTCCGCCAGGGCTGCGCTTTGTCACCAATCCTGTTTGTAATATTTATGGACAGGATATCGAGGCGTAGTCGGGGTGGGGAGGGGTTGCAGTTCGGTGGGCTGGGGATCTCATCGCTGCTCTTTGCAGATGATGTGGTCCTGATGGCATCATCGGCCTGTGACCTTCAGCACTCACTGGGTCGGTTCGCAGCCGAATGTGAAGCGGTTGGGATGAGGATCAGCACCTCTAAATCGGAGGCCATGGTTCTCAGCAGGAAACCGATGGAGTGCCTACTCCAGGTAGGGAATGAGTCCTTACCCCAAGTAAAGGGGTGTTTGTTCGCGAGTGAGGGGACAATGGAGCGGGAGATTGGTCAGAGAATCGGCGCAGCGGGTGCGGTATTACATTAAATCTATCGCACCGTTGACGAAAAGAGAGCTGAGCCAGAAGGCAAAGCTCTCGATCTACCGGTCAGTTTTCGTTCCTACCCTCACCTATGGTCATGAAGGCTGGGTCATGACCGAAAGAACGAGATCCAGGGTACAACCGGCCGAAATGGGTTTCCTCAGGAGGGTGGCTGGCGTCTCCCTTAGAGATAGGGTGAGAAGCTCAGTCATCCGTGAGGAGCTCAGAGTAGAGCCGCTGCTCCTTTGCGTCGAAAGGAGCCAGTTGAGGTGGTTCGGGCATCTGGTAAGGATGCCCCCTGGGCGCCTCCCTAGGGAGGTGTTCCAGGCACGTCCAGCTGGGAGGAGGCCTCGGGGAAGACCCAGGACTAGGTGGAGGGATTATATCTCCAACCTGGCCTGGGAACGCCTCGGGATCCCCCTGTCGGAGTTGGTTAATGTTGCTCGGGAAATGGAAGTTTGGGGTCCCCTGCTGGAGCTGCTCCCCCCGCGACCCGACACTGGATAAGCGGACGAAGATGGATGGATTTTGTCAACACAGAGTCCCTAATTTATGGAAACAATCAATAATTATTCCAATCACAAAAAGCAAACACCCAAAAATTCTAAATGACTATAGGCCGGTGGCTCTAACTTCATTAGTGATGAAGTCTTTTGAAAAAATTATAAAGAAAGAACTGCTGGGAAAAATGTAACATCTTCTCGACCCCTTGCAGTTTGCATATAGAACAGGATGTGACTATAACTTTGCTTAACCTCATATACAAGCACTTAGAGGGAAATAAAAACCATGCTAGACTGCTTTTTGCAGATTTCTCGTCTGCCTTCAACACTATCCAGCCCCATTTATTGGTGCAGAAGCTCATAAAAAATGTTGGGCTAAATTACAACTTGGTTGGCTGGATTTTGGATTTTCTTACAAATAGGACACAGAGAGTAAGAGTAAATGGACATCTGTCTGGAATTTCAGTGACATCAACCGGCACCCCTCAAGGTTGTGTTCTCTCTCCTCTTCTGTACATTATGTACACAAATGATTGTCGGAGTGAACTAACCAATAACTATATTTTAAAGTTTGCAGATGACACAGTCATAGTAGGTTTACTGGACAACAATGAAACAACTTACGGCCCGATACTACCTTATTTTTTAACCTGGCGTAAAGAAGCTTTTTTTGGGCCTTAATGTTACAAAGACAAAGGAAATGTGCATTGATTTTAGACATCACCATCCCACTCTTGAAAAAACAATTATAGATGGAAAGGAGGTTGAATTTGTTGAGTCGTACAAGTATTTGGGAATCATTATTGATAACAAGTTGACCTTTGATCTGAACACAGACATGCTGAATAAGAAAAGTCAGCAACGTCTCTGTCTGAGAAAGTTAGCTAAGTTTCAAGTAGACAAATCCCTGATGACATTGTTTTATAAATCTTTTATTGAGTCCATTTTTACTTTTTCATGTATTTGCTGGTATGCTTCTCTTAGTTTAAAACAGAAGAACACATTATCAATGGTAAATAAAGTTAGCAGCAAAATTATCGGGATTCAACAGGAAAACTAAATTAACTGTACAATAGACATGTACTGAAAAAGGCGTAATCCATCATGTCTTGTAGTTCTCACCCCCTGCATGCAAAATTTAAGATGTTGCTTTCTGGTTCCCGCCTTAATCAGCCATACGTCAAAACAAATAGATAGAAATTTTCCTTTGTACCCTCTGCTATATCTTTGATAAATTCTGAAAAAAAATGTAACATCTGCACTGAATTGAAATTTGAATTTAAATGTTAGTGGTATTAATATATCAATTTGTCGGATGTGTATTGTAAATTTTAATGATGTTGAATGTTTTTGTTGTCATGTATTGTTTGGGTACTACTTTGCTACTGCAGCAAAATTAATTGCCCCTCGGGGACAAATAAAGGTCTTGAACTTGAACTTGAACATATTCTTCAAAAATGTTTAGAATCATTCACTGAAACAACCAAGCAGGCCTGCTTATTTCTTCGTTCAAATGTTCTTCAAAACTTTTTGACAGCGTGTAGGTTGCTAGCTTTAAGGTGTGTTGTTTCCCATAGAGATTTCGAAACCGCAACTGTTATGTCCCATCCCTTTCTGCCTGCTGTGGCATCATTTGCCTCCTCCTGCAGGAGTTGGTAGTCTGGCAGGGTCAATAAGGTAATAGGCTGACACCTGTTCAGGTCTCAATCTAGGCCTCAATTTATAGTCTATATCTACCAGACCTGTCTCATTTCTGCCATTTTTGTTGCAGTCAACATTAATCCACACGTTTGTTACTCATCCATACACTCCACTCACCACTTAGTGGATTATATTCGGGTTAAGGCAATACCCTGATTTCTCCAATGTCATGTTAAAACCTTACCGCGGTTAAAATTGGAGTTCTCATAAGCCGGATAACAGACCTAGAAAACCCCTTCAGTAAATGGAGTATCCCTGCATGTAAACACCTTAACCGGAGTATAGACTGGTTAAGCGCCTGCGCATGCTCCAACTGCCCCTCCCCTCTCACACATATCTTCCCTCTCTCTCCCCTTTCATGATGTCATGGTGATTAAAGGCGGAAGTGCCCAAATAATAATCTTACTAAAAAAATAAGTATATCTCCTTGGCATTTGCAATCTGGGCGCGATTTAGCAACATACAACAAACACAGTAATCAGTGTGTGACACACACCATTCCTCCCTTTGGACCCTGTGTGTATAGGTTGCTGCTCTCAATGTGACAGCAAAACAGCATAAAAGTTCAGCTGCTGCCTCAGTCTGCTGTAGGTCAGGGGAGGGTGCTGTGTATTACTCTGTGTTTACATACACTGATGCAAAGACCGTTTTTTCTAAATATCTTCATGAATGTATTAACTGAAAAGACCACATGAATAACATAATCACTATATACAGTATATTGTATTGGCTGATAACTACTGATTTCTCAGCTATTAGAGGACACAAAACTATTAACTATGAAAACCTTTTAGATTGCAATTCACTTGTGGAAAAGGACTTTTTTGTTAAGTTGTTTGTGCATTTAGTTAATGTAACACTGACCTTTTTTCACCCATGTGTACTTTTGAACGTATTTTTGAACTATTTGAGATGGGTTAATTATGCTGAATATTATCAGGCACAATTGTTAGAAATGTGCAAATTAAGCAACTTACATGAATGCAGGCTTATTGTTTGTTTTGTGTCTAGTGTTAAAATAGGACATTTTGATGCACACATTTTAATCTCATTTACTTTTTCCCTCCACCACTCACTTCTCTTCTTCCAGCTCTGCTGTTGTGCAGACATGAATAGCACCAACAGCCTGAATCCTTTGTATTTTCAGTTCACTCTGTTTGCAGACTTTGGGCCCCTCAGATATCTGTTCTTCAGTCTGTGTCTGTTGCTCTACATGACTGTTGTCTCTGCTAACATTGTCATTATTCTGACAGTCTGTCTGGAGAAGTCTCTGCATCAGCCCATGTATATTTTTATCTGCTGTCTGTCTGTTAACTCTCTGTACGGCTCAGCCGGCTTCTTCCCCAGGTTTCTGATGGACATTCTGTCTGACACTCATTTAATCTCACGTCCATTATGTTTCATTCAGATATATGTTATTTACACCTATGTAGGATATGAGCTGACTATCCTTAGCATTATGGCCTATGATAGATTTGTTGCTATTTGCCATCCTTTACATTATCACAGTAAAATGACATTTAAGATGGTAACACATCTTGTGATTTTTGCCGTGCTCTACCCTGCATTTGCTATGGGTTTCATGCTGTATCTTACTGTTCGATTACCGTTGTGTGGCAATAAACTGAATCGGCTTTTCTGTTCCAACTGGCCTGTGGTTCAGCTCTCCTGTGTGGACACAACTTTGAACAACATAGTAGCTCAGTTTGTCACGATAACAACCATCTTCATCCCCCTGTTCTTTGTCCTGTACACCTATCTACGTATTCTGCTTGTCTGCAGGAGAAGCTCGTCTGAATTCAGAGGAAAGGCGTTACAGACCTGCCTGCCTCACATCGTGACATTCATGACCTATTCTTTCTCTCTCTTCTGTGAGCTGTCATTGACTCGATTTGAGGCTGATAAAATGAATCCTATCATCACAGTTGTTTTATCTTTAGAGTATCTGATGATCCCCCCCATTAATAACCCTCTAGTTTATGGCCTGAGTCTGCCTCAAATCAAAGGAGTGATATATAGATTTTTAAAAGAAGATTCCTGCCACGGAATTGTAAAACTTAACATGCACATTTAGCAAACCATATATCTCTAAGCCACAAAACATGCTTCTAGAATACGTTAAATGTATTTGTCCATATATCTTGTTTGGTATTACATTAATTTTAAGGTGGTCTATGAAAAGAAAGATGTATTCAACCTGAACCAAAAGAATGATATTAACATTGCAGATGCATGGTTCAACTAACTAAAATAAATATTTTCAACTCACATTTTGGGTTTGAATTAGTCTCAAATGTTAGATTTTTCTTCGTCCATTTCTCACACAATAAATGTAAAATCACATGTTAGTAATATACAGTTTATCATGTATGTGCTGCTTTTCCAGGCAGATTGAGGCCTTTCATATCATGTTCCCAAATGTTTCATGCAAGGACGCCTAAACTGACACATATTAGGCCAGGGACCCCCAGTTGACAAGATTTGTCCCAGGGCCACCCACCTGACAGGATGTTTCTTTTTGGATGTTTTACTACAGAAAGTCTATAAAACCCATGATAAAAAATAGTCATACATTCTGTTATTGTGTTACTTATGGATGGATCTATAGTGGAAATAATTACCACTGATGTAGAACAAATTAGAATTGATATGTGGTCAGGTGTGTTTGGTGGGAATTTGGTCTCACAGTGTTTTGGCTCTGTATGTTCCACTGTGTTTATTCTGTTTTAATATTACTTTGTGGTTTGTGGTGAACCAGTTGCCCTTTGTAATTATATTTACACTATATTTACAGAATATTATAATGATGTAGGATTTGGAATAAACAAGACAGTCTAAAGCTATGATTGTGGAATCCCATTTGTGTCAATATAATCGAACAAAACACAAGTATCAAACAAAAAACATATTCAAGAAAAATAAATCAAACTAAATCCAAAAAATGTAATCTCAAAAGTAACGGGGAAGTACAGTGTTGCAGCTGTAAGCAGTCCAACTTGTACTGCAGTTACCAAATTTAAAGTTACTTTGTGAGTCGAAATAAGTGCGTCAGTGCAGCGTTCCTAGGCTCACCCCTCTCTGTCAAAGCCCAAAAAACCCAGAGGCCTGTACTACGAAGCAAGATTTGGCGTTAACGAGGTAACTTCAGGTTCAACCCAGGGTTTTGTGTATCTCAACTGTGGATCACTTGTTACCAGGTTAACTCGGCATGGTAACTTATGGTGAACACCTCACCTGCTCGGAAGCAGGTTATGTTAGAGATTAGAGATCAACCGGTGTAAATGCACCGCCTACTGACCAATCAATACTCGATTTATAATGGCATCACCGTTCTTAGAAGATCAGGTGGAGCTTGGTGCGTGGAGAGAGAGAAGTCCACTCATAAGAGTTAAAACATTTAGAGACTGACAAGCCCGTAAACATTCCCTGATGGGTATTTTCATGAAAGATATAGATTTTCAGCGGAGGGAATTCCGTATAGGCTATTTGTCGGCTTCTTGAGCTGTATGTTGCCAATGCGCACATCGGTTTGAATTATGTTTTTATTTGCTCTTACGATCGCTTCCCACTGCCAGGGTTGCAACTGAAATAATAGGCTAAAGCAACAACAGTTTATGGGAAGCACAAGTGTAATTATGGTCAGATCATGGTCTTGACTAATGGAGAAGTGATATTGATAAGCGTTGTAATTAAGGCATTTACAGCGTCTGCTATTTTTTTGCCAGCTTTCCTTCCGGTTTTGGGAAGCAGCGACTGAATTGCGTTTTGCCTGTAAAACCGTGTCTGTGTTCTTAATATTTATGTAGAATTATAGTTTGCCTTTGTTATGTAAAACATGCGGCTCTGGTAGATGTTTGCGTTTGGTCATGCTGTGCAAACACCGCCTCTTTTATGTTAACGCGTGCGCCGCTGGATTGAGAAACCCTGGGTTGATTGAAGTAGTTGTTAACCAGCGTCGTGACACAGCTTATGCAGGACCGCGGTTGTTAGATTAGGTGAAGCCGGGTAACTGAAATAAATCCAGGACATATTGATCTTGATTTGTAGTACAGGCCTCAGGTTAACAGGTGAAGAAAACAAAATGTTATCACTTCCGCTCAAGCTGCGATGAACACGCCCACCACGTACAATATAAGTGCACAATATAATAATCAATAAATAATATAAATGAGACCATAAACAACATACAGTATGTGGCTCCTACATACAGTGCTTGGGATTGCTCTGGCTTTAATCAAGTTGCTACAGCCACTAACTGAAGGTTGTGTCTGCCAACCCACAAGCACAATCTTTCCCTAACCTTAACCAACATGCTTTTGTTGCGTAAGCGTATTGCCAGACATATCGCCACAGCGCTGCAAAAAAAGGTCTGGCTACAACACAGATACCACAGGCATCAATCTAGGCCTCACCCTATAGTCTATATCTACCAGACCTGTCTCATTGTCTGTCCCTCTCTCCTATGCTCCACATCTCTCCTGATTTGGGCTTGTTTTGCCATTTCTGTTGCAGTCAACATTAATCCACACGTTTGGTACTCATCCATACACTCCACTCACCACTCTGTGGATTATATTCGGGTTAAGGCAATACACTGATTTCTTCAACGTCATGTCAACCTTACCGCGGTTAAAAGTGTGTGACACACACCATTCCTCCCTTTGGACCCTGTGTGTACAGGTTGCTGCTCTCAGTGTGACAGCAAAACAGGATAAAAGTTCAGCTGCTGCCCCAGTCTGATGTAGCTGTGTATTCTTGTAAAACTTACATACACTGATGCAAAGACTGTTTTCTGAATATCTTCATGAATGTAGTAACTGAAAAGACCACATTAATAACCCTCTAGTTTATGGCCTGAATCTGCCTCAAATCAAAAGAGTGATTTTTAGATTTTTTAAGAAGATTCCTGCTGCAAAAATGTAAAACTTAAAATGCACATTTAGCAAACCACATATTGCTAAAATACAAAATATGCTTCTAGAATACATAAAATGTATATATGAACATAGATCTCTTTTTGTTACGAGTGACAGAACGGACCCAATTGCAGGACTCAGCTTCAACAAAAATGTTTATTTGGGAATAAAAAGGAAAGGGTAAGGGAGAGGGGACTCAGGGAGAACGGGGAGAACAAGGGTGAGGAAGCCGAGGAAGGGGCCACTGGAAGCGGGGGAGCAGAAGAGGGGAAGGCTGGAAGCAGAGTGGAGCAGGGAGCTGCGAGGAGGGGACCGGTTGGTGAGGCCAGCTGACTGGAGGCAGAATGATGGAGGTAATATGTGCAGAGAAACAGACAAAGGGAAATATGCAGGATTTCTGAAGCGCTTGGAGCTTGTATCACCAGGGTGGCAGAAACAACAATCAAGTGGAGATGGTGAGTAGATCCGGGGTTTAAATGCTGTGCTTGATTGTAGTTGATGACTGGTAGGTGTGTACGGCTGGATAAGTGATGGGGGGATGACGAGCAGGTGTGTGTAATCAGCTGGCTGGCGCGGGGAGGAGGGGAGGCGGGAAAACAAAGAGACACAGAGAGGCAGGTCCAACAGAGAGATTGACAGGAGAGCCTAAGTAGAAAACAACACAGAAACTCACAGCTAGAGGCCTGTACTGCGAATCAAGATCAACATGCCCTGGAATCTCTTTTCAGTTACTTGGCTTCACTAACCCTAACAACCGCGGCCCCGCATAAGCTGTGTCACGACGGTGGTTAACAATTAGTTCAATCAACCCAGGGTTTCTCAATCCAGCGGCGCACGCGCATACACATAAAAGAGGCGGTGTTTGCACAGCATGACCAATCACAAACATCTACCAGTGCCGCATATTTTACATAAGAAGAACAAACTAAAATTCTACATAAATATGAAGAACACAGACACGGTTTTACAGGCAAAACGCAATTCAGTCGCTGCTTCCTAAAACAGGAAGAAAAGCTGGCAAAAAAATAGCCGACGCTGTAAATGTGTAAATTACAAGACTTATCAATAGCACTTCCCCATCAGTCAGGCTCAAGATCTGACCATAATTACACACAAAATTCAAACCGATGTGCGCATTGGCAACACGGCTGAAAAAGCCGACAATTAGCATATAGGCCTACATAATTCCCTCTGCTGAAAAACAATATCTTTCATAAAAATACACATTAGGGAATGTTAATGGGGTTGTTGGTCTCTACATGTTTTAACTTTTATGTGCGCACACCTCTCTCTCTCTCTCTCTCTCTCTCTCTCTCTCTCTCTCTCTCTCTGTACACCAAGCTCCACCTGATCATCTAAGAATGGTGACGCCGTTATCAATCAAGTATTGATTAGTCAGTAGGCGGTGTTTTTACACTGGTTGATCTCTAATCTCCAACTTAACCTGCTCCCAAGCAGGTTAAGGGGGTTTTGAAACTCACATTGCGGGTTTGAATTAGTCTCAACTATTTATAAATAATTCTGTCTATTTCTCACACATTAAATATTAAAGCACATATTTTACATATATATATATATATATATATAGCAGAATATTATACGTTGTTTCTTTAGGCCGATTGAAGGCCAATTAAACTTGGGCCATTGATATCATAACCTAGAACAGTGGTTTCCAAACTTTTTCACATTCAGTAAATTACACCTAAACTGACACAAATTAGGCCATGGGACCCCATTTGACAAGATCTTTTCCTTAAGGATATTTTAATAAAATAAGTGTATGAAATCCATGATTTAAATAGTCATACATTCTGTCATGGTGTAACTAATGGATAGAATTATAGTGAAAATAATCTTTCTCCCTTTTGCTGGGGACCCCATGGAACCCCCTCAGGGACCACTTTTGGATCTCCAGAACCCACGTTGGGAACCACTGACCTAGATCAATCTAGAATTGACAGGATTTTAGGTGTGTTTGATGGGAATTTAGTCTCACAATATTTTACCTTGTTTATTCCGTTTTCATATTATTTTGTGGTTTGTTGTGATTTATTTGCCCTTTTATAATCACATTATAATGATGTAAGATATTGAATAAACAAGACGGCCTATGAGTATGGAATCACATTTGTGTCAATAAAATCAAACAAGTTAGTAAATATCAATACAAAAATAAGAATTTTTAGAAAATGTAAAACAAACTCAAGCATCAAATGTCAATTGAAAATAAAGTGAAAATACAGTACTGGGGTTTGACCTGGCTGAAATCAATTTGCATCAGCTGCTAATTGAAGGTCCGTCTACCCACAACCACAATCGTTCCCTATTATTAGCCAACATGCTTTTGTTGCATTCAGGCATGCACCGAACCCAGAGTTTGGTTCGGAATTCGGCAGAACTTTGGGCTTTTTGACGGAGTTCGGGTAATGCCGAACGTTAGAATTTTTTCCAACCGAACCGAACGCTACCAAAGAGAAGTAACAAGAGGCGAGAAAAGGAGGCTAACATGTTGAGTTTCTGCTCTTGCCAAAGAGTATAGAAGTAACAAGAGGCGAAACTCAATAGAACGTTCCATTGCAAACAAACGCACCCATGACAGAGCTGCAGCTCCACCATCTTGGACTGAACTATCTTGTTACTTCACTACTCTTTGTAGAGTTACGTGGTCCACGTAATGACGTAGTTGAAGCTTGTGAGCAGAAAAAGTGTTGTTTGGCAGTACTTTCATTCAAAAGAAGGCAATTCAAGTCGAGCTACATGTTCATTTTGCAATGCTGATTTGTCTCGTGGTGACGAGGACCCTAAACAACAACATCGCCGCTGTTAAAACATTTCCGTATGAAACATCCAAAAGAATACGAGTTGTGCATGAAGGAATCTACAGACAGCAGCCAGAATGCAGCAACTTCAGGTACGGCAAAGAAAGGACAGTCACAGCTAAAAATTTGTGTTAACCAGACAGTGCCTCTGCCGGGCTGTCAGCTGTTTTCTCGGTAGATGAGTCTCCCTACAGGGGAGTGGAGCGACCGAACGGCCGGATGCTGCTCGTTAACGTTAGGTTTCTAATTTCACCCACCCAACATGCCTTCATCATACACTGGTTAGCGAAAATTTGCAAAACAAAATTGTGGCGATAGCGATGTACTTTCCTAAGATGTGAATAGAGCGTGGGGGTAGCCTACTTTATGGGATTATAGATCTAAAAGGCTAATATTTTGGATATTGGTTGGATCTTGAGATAGGGTAAACATAGGCCTTGTCAAAAGTAGTTTTTCCCACTTGTGTGCCAGGCATAATGCTGCCTATTTTATTTATTTTTTTACAGTTAAAATAAAATAAAATGAAAAATGCACTGCTGTGGACGTTGTTTACTTCATTAATGTGTTTACTGTGTTAAGGATGGGAGTAGGGTTCGGTTCGGGGTTCGGCACAATCTTAACCAGTGGGTTCGGTATTTGGAATAACCCCAAAAATCTGGGTTTGGTGCATCCCTAGTTGCATTAGTCTAATCAGACATTGCTAGACCCATTTCCATACCACTGTGGAGTAAGGTCTGGCTACACCACGGATAAATTCTTGGACAGGGAAAAAAACGCTCTGGTTATTTGCATTTCTTTAAACCAATTACAATCGTTGTGGGAGGGGCTAAGCTTTGGATGCAGCAACAGTTTGGGGAAGGAAGTTGTTTTGGTGGAACATTTGGACCCCTCAAAAAGTAAAGGCCACATTAATTATTAAATGAAGTTAAGTGTTTTCAAAATACAGAAATGTGAGCTATTTAAATTAGCTGGATACATGGTTAAACGTTATTTGCTCTTACCAGTGTATCACTATGTGTACTTTGTCCATAGCAATCACCGGCAATCGATATGATAACATCCCAGTTAGATAGTAAATGCCGTTTACATATTTTTTTTTTTTTTTGTAAATCTTTGCAATCATTCTGCGAAATAGCCGGCCAGGCCTGCTTTATTGCACCATCCAAATTTTCTTCTAAACTTGCCACTATCAGCGTGTAGCTTTCTAGCTCGAAGGTTGTTGTTAATTTCCCTTGGCAGTGGGATTTTGAGAACAGCAAATGTACAAAACCCTCCCTTTCTGCCTGCTCTGGCTTCATTGGCCTCCTTGTACAAGAGCTGGCAGTCTCGGAGGGTCAATCGGGTAATTGTCTGGCACCTGTGTAAGCCTATCTAGGCCTTAAAGTGGTTATATGTAACTTTCAGTTGGTGTTGATTCTAATGGCCGCTTTGGACAAAAGTGGAAGTGTTTTTACCACACCTTCTGTCGTAAAGATCTTTTCTTTACGGTGCTGTAGTACCCAATTTAGATTACTGAGTTAGTGTTACGGGGAGGTCATATAGTTGAGATGAATGTTTTTCTCAGATAGAAAATCATTCCCTTACAATAAAAGAATACGTAACAGATGCATTGTTGCATTTCAAGTGTTGCATATGGTAACTAAGCCTACTTTGGATGTATTGGCCCTCATTTATCATTTTTGCGTAGAAACGGGCGTATATGTTGGCGTAAGATTATGCTTACACTCCTCTCACCGCCTGATTTATGAAGCTGTGCGTACCTTTGAAATCCAGGTGTACGCAATACCTGCCCTTGATAAATGCCGCGGCTGAAAACGGTCGTCATTAGAATAACACGCCCCAATATAGTCTGGGTTTTGAGGCCACGTCCCTACAATTCACGACATGGCGAGACGTAATCCGGCTGAGAAGCAGCAGTTTTCAGAGGTGGAGATTGAAATCCTGATTTCTCCGGTTCATTTGCATTAAAGTGTGTACTATTTGGCAGCCTTAAAACTGGTATTAAAGGCTGTAGAAAGAATACGGAATGGAAAGACATCACTGATGCGGTCAACAGTGTTGCCGTGGTAAATCGGACTCCAGCTGAAGTTTAGCCTATTTAATTTATACATCGACACATTTTTCTATAGTCCTAATAGTAATATACAGGCTTCTATTGCAATCTCTTAGGCCTACATATGGTTTACTTATATTTAAATAAACACACGGTAGCGGAGTTTATGCATTGTCTTTTATTTTACTCGTGTTTTTTTTCATGAGTCGGAAAGATCGAGGCAACAGCTGAGGGAGAGCGCTTGTCCTCCCCCTTGCTGGACCCGGTCTCCTGACAGCAGAGTGGCTGGAAAAACAAGCCAAAATAACTTGGTCAATGGCAGAAATAAATCATTCACTTGAAAGACAAACAAAAACCTGAAGAATAAATAAAAATGTTGTGCATTGTCATGTTTCCTGTATTGAATATCATTGCCAAAAATAACACTATTGGCTACCTATAGGAATAATATCCTGTCTCCTTTGTATAGCCCCCAGTTGGGGCTGTTCTGGACACTGCTCTCCAGGCATCGGGTCATCTGGCTCCATCGCTACATTTATGGCACCGTGTTTTCCTGCGAGATGTTGTACAGAACCCCCCAGGCTAAAACAATGTTGCATACCGGCGCACAGACGTCTAATTTTAGTTTGTCAGTGCGTTTTGTGGTGTTAGGAATTGTTTTTCTGTGCATTTCCACACTAACTCAAAACTTGCGTACATGTACACCACCTCCTGAGCTGGCGTAGGATTTGAGCGTGCCGTACGCCAACGTCCAAATTGATAAATCTCAAAGTCACCGTGGTTTTGGGTGTACGCCAGGTGTACGCTGGAAATTTGGTGTACACACTATTGATAAATGAGGGCCATTGTGAGCTAAAGCTGGTATCACTGTCACTGTGTTACGAGCCAAAGCATTCAAGGAACACGCCGACTTATTGGGAATTTAGCTTATTCACCGTAACCCCCAGAGTAAGACAAGTCGATACATACCCTTCTCATCTCCGTGCATGCTGTAACGCTGTCTGGCGGCTCCAGCATTAGCTTAGCCCAGCACAGATCCTGCAGGTAACTGGTTCCAACTAGCCTACTGCTCCGAATTGTGACAAAATTGACAAAATAACGCCAACATGTTCCTATTTACATGTTGTGATTTGTATAATCACAGCATGTACAAAAAACAACGTAATATGAGACACAGCCGTCTTCTAACAGTAAACAAACCGGGAACTATATTCTCAGACAGGCTTGCTGCGAGCATATCACTCCGCCCAAGTACTATATTCTTCCGCCTGAGAATATAGTTCCCGGTTTGTTTACAGTTAGAAGACGGCTGTGTCTCATGTTATGTTGTTTTTTGTACACGCTGTGACTCTATAAATCACAACATGTAAATAGGACCATGTTGGCGTTATTTTGTCACTTATTCGGAGCAGTAGGATTACTGGAACCAGTCACCTGCATGTTCTGTGCTGGCGTGATGCCGCTGGAGCCGTCAGACAGCATTACAGCACGCACAGAGATGAAAAGGGTAGGTATCGACTTACTTGGGGGGGTTACGGTGAATAAGCTAAATTCCCAATAAGTCAGCGTGTTCCTTTAAGAAATTGTTGTAGCAACCAACGTAATAAGAACTTAGATTAATATGGGGAATTGAAACCCACCTGCTTCCTTTTACCTGGCTCAAAATGCTGGATACGCTAACACAGGCTTTTTAGCTGTTATGATGAAATCTGTGACAAGTCAGAATGTGTTACTGTAGCGCTGTGTAACGGCAAATCATTCTGTGACTTCGCAGGAAAAATCAAACCTGTTCAGAGGCCTATTTATAAAATGGCGATCTTTTCAGTATTAGTCTCGTTTGCTGTTAAGGTCCTGGAAGACCATTGTTTGAAAAATGACAGCAACAGAATCTTTAAAAGGTTACATATAGCCATCCACACATTCTTCACCCATCTATTTACCACACTCAAAACTGATTCCATTAGTCACCACACCTCATGATTCTGTAAATAGTTATCTTCTTTGTTTCAGCAATAAAACCTTCTTTGGTACTTTAAGCTGAATAGTCCCTCCTCATTGTTACATTCTTTGGGCCGGTTTGTGACAATCCCGGACGAGCCCCCACTTGTCACAATCAAAATCAAAAAAACTTTTATAATACCCTCCTTAAGTTTTTTGATTACATCATACAACGCTGGTCTTTGTTCGCTAGTGTGCCCTTAATGCTATGTTTACACTTGGCCGGCTATTTTCATAAACGGACCTTTCAACCAATCCATTTTCAGAAATAACATTGTGCACAGCTGTCAGTTTTCAGAAAAGTGTTTGTTTACACATACCTGTGTATATATGCCGTTAATGCAGTCAAGAGCATGCCAAACCTGTAGGTGGCAGTGTAACGAGAAGCTCACGTTAGCCAATCAGAATCACGAAAATAGCAACAACAGCAACGAATCACTTCCTCTTTCTCTCTCTCGGCTGCCTAAACCTCCGTTTGTCTCAGTTTACATGCAAACGTGCAAACAAAGATTTCAAAAATCTCCACTCTGGCCGGAGTTTTTAGAAAGACTCGGTTTCAGAGGAGAATTCTACAAACGAAAGGAAATGTCTCTGTTTGTAAAAATAACCATGTACATGTATACAGTGTCTAAGTGAAATCCTCCAGTAACGACTGTAGTAAATGGGCAAGTATGTGAACAATTCCTTTCATGATGCATGATGATCCTTGAAAGTCTGGGCTTGGGTATACTGATGCATCACAACATAGAAATATTTTATCAGTGTGTGACACGCCGTACCTCATTTTGGACCCTATGTGTACAGTCGGCAGCTCTCAGTGTGACAGCAAAACAAGATAAAAGTTCAGCAGTTGCCTCAGTCTGCTGTAGATCAGGGAAGGGTGCTGTGTATTTTTCTGAGACCTAGATTTACATACACTAATGTAACGACTGTTTTCTGAATGTCTTTATCCACAACTTATATAAATACTAAATACTAAATATTGCGTTGACTGATATACAGTATGTACTGATTATCTCAGCTCAATATAGGATATCAAAGTGGACAACTTCCATGAACTGTAACAATTTATTTGCAATTGCAAAGTTTTAACTCGTGGAAATATTTTGAAACTCTATCATCTGTGAGCCTTGTTAATCTGGACATAACTCTTCATTCATTCATTAAACTGAAATATTGTTCAATGACAAATGAGAGGTTGCTACCGAAACATGGCTGTGCCATGAAGAATATGTTAGTCTAAATGCGTCCTCTCCTTCCTGTCATATTAATACTAATTTTCCTCTAGGCTTCTTTGACTCAAGCCTGTTAGTTAGTCCTAAACCTACACTAAATTATAACTCATTTGAAAGCCTTGTTCTTAATCTTTCACATCCAACTTCAAAAACATTACAGCTAATTATTTGTGTTGTTGTTGTTGACCGTGCTCCAAATCCGTATTCTAAATTTGTATCTGAATTCTCTGAAATCTTAAATCAAATTAATTATTGTAGGTGGCTTAAATATCCATGTGCACGTTGATAATGGCAGCCTTAGCATTGCTTTTATCTCACTACTAGATTAAATTGGTTTCAGTCAGTGTGCATGAGGCCACTCACTGTTCTAACCACACCCTCGACCTTGTGCTGGCATATATATTAAAATTGAAGATTTGATTCTGTGGGATTTAGTATCCCACAGAATACTATGTTTCGAATTGTTTGGCTACAGATCTTCTGCAGATTGTAAACACGTCTCTTCTTTCAGGTATCTTCCCACAGGCCCTGAAAACTGCAGTCATAAAGCCACTCTTAAAAAAGAACAATCTAGACACGTCACTAATGAGCAACTATAGGCCGATATCAAACCTTCCATTTTTAAGTAAAATCATTGAAAAAACGGTTTCTCTGCAACTCAACCTTTTCTTGTCACTAAACAACAGTTTTGATGCCTTCCAGTCGGGTTTTTGACCACATCACAGCACCGAGACAGCTCTTGCTAAAGTCTTTAATGACATCCACTTAAAGACAGATAGTGGCAAAATTTCAGTTTTAGTATTACTTCTTCCCTGCATTTGATACGGTCGACCATGACATATTACTAGACCGATTGGAAAACTGGGTTGGCATTTCTGGCTCTGTACTAAAGTGGTTTGAGTCTTATTTAAAGAATAGGAACTACTTTGTGTCTATAGGGAATTATACATCTGAGCATACAAATATGACGTGCGGAGTTCCCCAAGGCTCAGTTCTGGGGCCTATCCTGTTTAATATCTACATGCTTCCACTGGCTAAAATTATGGAAAACAATAAAATAAGCTACCATAGTTATGCGGATGACACATAAATTTATATAACCTTATCGCCAGGACTATAGTCCAATACAACAACTGACTAAGTGCATTGAACAAATTAACAACAGGATGTGCCAGAATTTTCTTAAATTAAATGACGAAAAAACTGAGGTGGTTGTTTTTGGAGCAAAAGCGGAACGATTAAAAGTCAGCAATCAGCTTCAAACGACAATGTTAAAAACAACAGACAAAGCCAGAAATCATAGTGTAGTCATGGACTCAGACCTGAATTTTAACAGCCACATTAAGACAATTACAAAGTCATCCTATTACCACCTTAAAAATATATCAAGGGTTAAAGGACTTATGTCTCAGCAGGATTTGGAAAAACTTGTCCATGCTTTTATCTTCAGTAGACTTGACTACTGCAACGGTGTCTTTACAGGTCTCCCTAAAAAATCAATCAGACAGCTGCAGCTGATTCAGAACGCTGCTGCCCGAGTTCTCACTAAGACCAAGAAAGTGGATCACATCACTCCAGTACTGAAGTCTCTACACTGGCTTCCAGTGCCTCAAAGAATTGATTTCAAAATACTTTTGCTGGTTTATAAATCACTAAACCGTTTAGGGCCAAAATACATTTGTGATCTGCTACTACACTATGACCCACCCAGACCTCGTCGTCTGGGACAGGATTACTTGTTGTCCCCAGAGTCAGAAGTCAACAGGGGGAAGCAAAATTCAGTTTTTACGCTACACATATCTGAAATAAACTCCCAGAAAACTGCAGGTCCGCAGCAACTCTCAGTTCTTTCAAATCAAAGCGGAAGACCTTTCTTTTTGATGTTGCCTTTCTTTAAATAACTGTTCATTTGTTATACTGAAGTGGCATTGATGACACTGTATGACATTCTATAACTGCTCTTTAATGTTTAATTTCTTACACTGTAACTTTTATTTACGTATTTTATCTCTCAGTTCTTATACTGCACTGTCAATTTTATTCTTGTCTTTTATCTAGTGGTATTTAAGAGGCGGTCTGCGAGTCTGCTATTAAGAGTGATCTGCGAGTCCGTTCCGGGTTTTTGACAAGGTTTACCGAAGAAAATAACTTAGCCTTGTGGTGACGATCACATTGAAAAATAAATAACAGTAATCTCTTATACTGCACTGTAACTTTTATTCTTGTTTTTAATGTTTTTAAATTGTTTTAAATTGTTTTCTAACTACTCTTACTCTTACTTTAATGTTTTATGTAAATCAATTTGAATTGCCCTGTTGCTGAAATGTCCTATACAAATAAAGCTGCATTGCCTTGCCTTGCCTATATTATCAGAACATTCTTTATAACTTTTGAATTCTTAATTCCCGAATATACACCATTAGGTAAAAGTTTCTACACTAGTTGTCTATCTGATAGTGCTTTAGCTAAATGTATGGAAGTAATTCCAACGGCATTTAATTCAGTGCCATGCCTTAATATAACAGAGGATTCCATTGTTAATATCAATGTTTTAGTACAGGTTGATAGCATCTTTTCATATACCCTTAAAAAGAATGTGATAGCAAACAAAACCTATGGACAGCTACATTTTCAGAAGCATATTTTGTGACTAAAAGCTTCACTCAGTCGTGCTGTGTCTTAAACTTTCACAGCAGGAGTCTTCTTCAAAAATATAAGTTTCACTCCTTTGATTTGAGGCAGATTCAGGCCATATATATATATATATATATATATATATATATATATATATATATATATATATATATATATATTAATGTGCTGGAGTGGTTTCCTTTCCCTCCAGCAGGAGGCGTTGTAGTTGTTGCTAGTGTTATGTTTAACCTTTATTAGCATGAGAGTTAGAAACACAGCACATGTTGAAATATGGCTGACAGCAGAATCCACTTCTGACGCTATCTACATCCAACCCTTCTTTGTTGTCTTACAGAAAGCATTGCTTGTGAGTATTTTATGTTTAATATGAGTCTTGAAGACAATATTCGTGAACATTTATGTTAAACAAGATTATATTTGATAGTTTTAGTTTTGATGAATGTTAGCCAGAGTTTGCATAGATACATGTGAACATACATTAAAATACGTTCTACATGCTGTATATTTGTTTCTTTTTGTAGTTTCACTCTGTCGGTAATTCAAAGATACGTCAATAAAAGGACATCACACCTGTCAATTGTCGAGGAGTTTATCTATCTGCATAGCTGTATCTGAGCCTAACAGTGTGGGCAGAATAGTGAAAAAGCACCTATCTTCGCGACTTGTTGTCGCGTTGTCGCGTTGTTGCATAATCAACAATGTCAGAAGAATGGGGAGAAAGCGCAGCGTCCGTCTGCTCCAAGAAATCGCATCACTCCAAGAGCTCTAAAGGTTCAGTTAAATCATCTGCCAGTATAGCTGCTCTCAATGCTCGAGCTAAAGCTGAAGCAGCTCGTACAAGAGCAGAATTTGCAAAAATGGAAATTTAAATGAAAGTTAAGAAAGCGGAGCTTAAAGTAGAAGAGGTGCGTCTGGATGACACACTACAGGCACTTCAACAGCAGTGTGATGCAGAAGCCACACAAGCTGAGGAGTATGTCTGTGAGAAAGCGACCACTGATCTTGAAGAAGAATCTGCATTGGGGCCCGTGAAGGTAGATTCCACAGAACGCACTCGCGACTATGTAAAACACCAAATGATCCTTAAAGCAGATTCAAGTCCATTTGGCAACACTGAGCACAATGATACTCTAGCAACAACTGTCCCATACGGGCCACCAAAACAAGAACAAGGCCAGTCTACGGACACGGAGTACGTCAATCTACCACCGAGTGCAGACAAACGCAAAGATGTTCCCCAACTTTCCCAAAGCATTCCTGTGCGGAAACTTTCATTTGGAGCATTACCGACACATGAAATTACGGGACACACTCCACAACATGGCAATATGACTGATATAGCCAGGTTTCTAGCACGACGTGATTTGCTCACTGGTGGCCTCAGAAAGTTCAGTGACATGCCAGGTGACTATTGGGGATGGAAATCTTCATTTAACAATGTTATTGAGGATTTGAACCTGTCTGCTTGCGAAGAATTTGACTTGTTGATCAAATGGCTCAGAGCAGAGTCCGTTCAATATGCAAAACGTCTGAGAGCAGTGTATATTAACAGACCCTCTGAAGGATTGGGCAAAGTATGGGAAAGACTGAATGAGTGCTACAGCTCCCCTGAAGCCCTGGAGAAGGTGCTACTCGACAGACTTGAGCGTTTTCCGAGAATCTCCAACAAAGACCCATACCTCTTGAGAGAACTTCAGGATCTTCTCCTAGAGATAGAGGCTGCAAAGGAAGAAGGCTATATCCCAGGCCTACTGTACTTCGACACTGCAAGGGGAATTCATCCTGTTGTGGAGAAGTTACCCTTCGGTTTGCAAGAAAAGTGGATGACGTATGGGTCTAAATACAAAGAGGAGCATTCTGTATCGTTTCCACCATTCTCAGCATTTGTCGCCTTTATTAGCAGGGAATCAAAAATGCGCAACGACCCAAGCTTTAAGCATTCAATGCAACCCGGTTTTGTACCCAATAAGATGAGGTTTCAGGACAAGCAGAGTAAGAGAGAAGCAATCTCAGTCATCCAGACCGAAGTGGTCAGCACTGAGCCAAATGCAACTGCAGGAACAAACATCCATGACCCAAATAAAGAATGCCC
The DNA here is from genome assembly GCF_004354835.1 of Perca flavescens. Classification (NCBI taxonomy): domain Eukaryota; kingdom Metazoa; phylum Chordata; class Actinopteri; order Perciformes; family Percidae; genus Perca; species Perca flavescens. Next base: position 1,534,538 of record NC_041341.1, read on the forward strand.
AATCCACAAGAAACCTCACGCGCTTAAAAAATGCAGAGCTTTCAGAGAAATGCCTTTGGAGGAGCGTAAGGTCTATTTGAAGAGGAATCTGATATGTTTCCGATGTTGCGCATCCACCAATCATCAGGCAAAAATGTGTAAAGACGAGACCTTTTGTGCAGAATGTAACTCCAACTCACACATTACTGCTCTTCATCCTGGTCCTGCACCTTGGGCAACCACCACAGCGCCTGCTTCCGACAACGGCGGGGAGTGCAATACAGTTTTACCTACGGCCACGTCTACATGTACGCAAGTCTGTGGGAGTGAAGTTGAAAGTCACTCTGTGGCAAGATCAGTCCTGTATTCATTTATCCACAGGGCTCCCCTGAGAAGAAACTCAAAACCTATGCTATTTTGGACGACCAAAGCAACAGGTCACTTGCCAGATCTTCAATCTTCGATACATTTGGCATCACCAAAGTCTGCTTCCTGTACAAGCTGAGAACCTGTGCAGGCCTTGAAGAAGCTACGGGGAGGAGAGCATACAACTTCATCGTCGATAGCAAGTCACCAGAGGTTTGGACTCGAGTCATGTGACTTGGACTCGAGTCAGACTCGAGTCATGAATTTGATGACTTCAGACTTGACTCGACAAAATGTACAAAGACTTGCAACTCAACTTGGACTTTAACATCAATGACTCGTGACTTTACTTGGACTTGCGCCTTTTGACTCGAGAAGACTTGCTACTTCCCATGAAAACTGGGGGAAAAATTTTTCACACGGCCGCGCCGCTCTCAGTTTATCTGCTTCTGTGAAAAAAATGTGCACCACCTGTATGCATGCAGAGAGCACGCGCACTGCCTGCACGACATCCAATCACTGTAGTCCCACGTTGTTTTGATTTGACAGCATCTAAGCAGGGACATTGCAAGACAACCAATGAAGCGCAACAAGCAACAACGCGCCAGTTGGCAAAATGATACCGAAGATAGTTTTGTTTGGCTATAACAATTACGAGGTAGTCGCCAAAAAACGAGTTGCAATTTGCAAAACATGCGGGTCGAAGATTACAGACGGAGCTGCCACAACGTCCAACTTTGTTCGACACCTGAAGTTGCACAAAGAAAGGTAAGTTTTGAACGAATGCTAAGCACCTTATCGGATGTACCGTACCTTAATAGCTGCTGCACGTTTACTGTATCAACGAGACAGTAAATAACGTGTACAATATACAGTATATAATAAAATAATAACGATTATAGTAGTAATGTTCAGAGATGCAATAGATTATTATAGTGCAGTTCTTAACTAATGGGAATATTGTTTAGCTTATTTTTGGTTTAATTTGGTTTACTTTAGTTATTTAATTTATTCAATTATTTTGTTTTGCTATACTTTTCATTCCAACTTGCCATGGTCCCCCTAGCACCCCCTCGCGGCACCCAGGGGTCCCCGTCCCCACTTTGAAAACCACTGCTATAAAGCATATGACTTCAGTTTCTTGAGGGAAAGGGCTTTCTTATGACTTTTGAAGCAGTGAAAATATTCTTAATATTGCATACACTGAAACTGAAATGTATTATCGTACCGTAGTGTACAATATAGACAATGAATATTAACACAACAACATTGATATGAGTAAAGAGTAGTTTTAAATAAATGTGTGGAAAGGATTTTCTGACATCTGTTTCATATTCTTCTCTGTTACAGGTATGAAGAATACCAGATGAACAAAAGCATCGTAGATGAATCACAACAGCCTTCAATCTCACAATTCCTGGACGCTCGTGTAGGGCGTTACAGCATGAGCCACCCACAGCAGAAGGCCATCTCCAATTCGATACTGTCTGACTTGATTATTGATTGCAATTTCCCTGTCCCTTGTCTATTTTGGAAAATAATAGCTTTTGTCACTTTCTGGCTGTGGACAGCAAGTATACCCGAACGCTGACCACAAAAACAGAGAGCCTTGCAAGAAACAGCACCTGCAGTGTTTTGCACACACATTGCAGCTGGTTGTGGGAGACGATTTGAAAGAAACAAAAGCGGCATGTCCTTCTCTCTCCAAGTTATCAAAACTTAGCTCCACACAAGCACAATGTTTAAAGACATCTTCAATGGTGAATTTGGGGAGCACAGAGGCATCCCTGCTGCAGTGAGTACGAGGTGGAATTCCACACTGCGGCAGGTGAAAGCAGTCCTTCATTGTGATCAGCAAAAGCTCTGCACAGTTCTGGAGAAGGCCGGGCATAAAGAACTGTAATTTACACCACGAGAGTGGAATCTGCTGAAGGAGTTGGTGGACATCTTGAAACTGTTCGGAGAAGCAACTGATTTGACACAGGGGGAGAAAGTCATTACAATCAGTGCAGTTGTTCCATCCGTCTTGTCCCTCAATCACCATCTTGAGAAGCTGAAGCCTCAAGTTTGTTTCCTGAGCAGCCTGGTCAGAGGTCTGCAGGCATCCCTGAAAAACAGATTTCTTGGGATCTTCATTAATGTGAAAATGGCCCAGTCTGAAGAAGGGATCACTGCCCCATTTTCAGACACAATCTACCTGAAAGCAGCTGCCTTGGATCCAGCCTTTTGTCTGCTGTGGATTGAGCCCCATGTGCTGGTCAACCGTGACATCAAGGCAGAGGTGGCACAACGAGTTAAAGGTAAATATTATTGACTTGCAATGCAACTTAAATGCAACGTAAAATAATTTGATCTTAATCTGATCTAGGATCTAATGTGATATTAATCTGACTTTAACAATAATAAAAATGTTCAGTCTTGCACAGTATCATCTACATTAGTAATGGTAATAAGGGCTCTTTTGTTTCTGCTGTTGTGACACATTTTTTTTTTAGAATTGATCCTGCAAGATGCTGCAGAGACGGAGCAACCTGTGCCTGTGCCAGTGCCTGCTGAAGAAGAACTAGAGGACATGGAAGGAGAAGGGCTGTTTGCTGCATACCATAAGAGGCAGAAAAGGGATGTTGGGACCCCACCAGCAGTACAGCTAAGTCACTACATTGACATGGCCGAAGGACAGAATGCCCTTTTGTTCTGGGCACTGAACAGTAAGACTCTTCCTTCACTCTTTTAAGTAGCCATCCGAGTCTTGGCAGTGCCTGCTTCTAGTGCTCCAGTGGAGCGAGTTTTCAGCCATGGTGGCATCATTCTGCGTCCCCATCGTGCACAAATGACTGACAGACTTTTGGCCAATTTGATCTTTTGCAAATGCAATTCAGTATAGGGGCCTCCCTCCACCTGTCCACAGCACGCATGCGCACACACACTCACTCTCTGCTCATCACCTGTCCACACAGCTCTCTCTCTCACTCACTCACTCACTCACTCACTCACTCATTCATACACACCAGTCTCTATGGAGTCATTCCAATTATATTATCAGGTTGGTCCAGTTTTTCAGAAGTGATAATTTTGAGGAGTGAGGATTTTATTGATGACATGTTTAAAAAGGTTTAGGCTAAAAGGACCCATGTCTATTTGAAAATTAAACTGTTTTGCAATATGAGGTCAATACAATACAGGATTGAAGCTGCTGTGCATTGTTCTAGTGCAATATGCTGTTGAAATACAAGCATTTTTTGTGACAATTACATTTTCTGTTTTTTACTGTATTTGGTTAATGTCATTGTATAAAAAGAGGTTTAAATAAATACAAATCTTACAGACATACATGATTTGTATACATTTTATTTCTGTGGTAAGAGGACTTAAAATGACTCGAAACTAAAATGGTAAGACTTTGGAATGTGATTAGTCATTAAAATACGGTCTACATGCTTTTTATTTGTTTCTTTTTGTAGTTTCACTCCGTCGGTAATTGAAGGATACGTCAATAAAAGGACATCACACCTGTCAATTGTCGAGGAGTTTATCTATCTGCATAGCTGTGTCTGAGCCTAACAGTGAGGGCAGAATAGTTAAGGTTTGGGAAAGGTTGTGGAAAGGTTGTGGTTGTGGGTTGACAGACACAACCTTCAGTTAGGCCGGTTACACACTGCCTGCATGGCGTGAGCGTGGCGTTTTTGTTGCATGTCAGCTGCATGTCTTTACACACTAGAAATGTGTCTGACGCGGTGCTGCTGCTGCTTGTCTGGACACATGTATGTTTCCCATTGATAAAATGAAATACCATGTTAAACATAAATATATACTGATTGGATTACAGCAAAGACAACGTCGGCACTATTGACAAAATAGGCTACAGAATATTTAGTTTATAATATTTTCTTTTTTAAATTACATTTATATCTGCATTTATGTCAAAACCTAGAGACATTCAAACATCAACATGTCATTTATTAATATGTATTCGTTTCTAAAAGACATATAAACATCTTTTCCTATTCTATTTTGCCTGGAAACGCTTCCAACACGCTTGGGCGTTGATTCTATTTCTAGCATGCACACGTTTTCGGAGTGGCTCGAGCCGCGCGTCACGCAGGCAGTGTGTAAGCTCTAACCTGTTAACATGGGAACCGAAATATAAACTGACATGCCATGCAGCTGACATGCTCACGAGATGCATCCAGTGTGTAACCGGGCTTAGTGCCTGTAGCAATTTGATTTAAGCCAGAGCAATCCCCAGCTCTGTACTTTCCCTTGACTTTTGAGATACAATTGTTTTGCTTGAGTTTGTCTAATTAAAGTTTTATTTATGTTTGATACTTGAGATGTTTTCTTTGATTATATTGACACAAATATGATGCCATACTCATGGCTGTAGACTCTTGTTTATTCAATATCCTATGTCATTATAATATTGTGTTATTATAACAAAAGGCAAATGATTCACAACAAATCACAAAATATTAAAACAATAAACACGGTGTAACATACAATGTTAAAATATTGAGACCAAATTCTCACCAAACACACATGTAATCCTATCAATTCTAGTTTGTTCTAGATCAGTCTTTCCCTAAGTGGGGGTTCCATGGGGTCCCCAGCAAAAGGGAGAATAATTATTGTCAGTATAATTACATCCATAAGTAACACAAAAACAAATGTCTGACTATCTAGATCAGCCAACGTCAACTGGCGGCCCGCGGGCCACATCCGGCCCGCCAAAGCTTTTAGTGTGGCCCGCAGAGTAATCATGAATTCACAAAATGTAAAGAGAAAAAAAATGCGTTCTGTTATTTATCATTTCAAGCATTTAGAGCAAAAACCCAGCCCCCTGTATTTACATCTCTACTCACATGCCGGGATTCTATACAGCGATACCCAAGCTCCACACACACAACTGAGCCGAGATGTGTGTGTGCGTTAATTTAACACGCAGCACCTGACTGGGAACGATACAGAGAGAGTTACTAACGGCTGCTGGGGCAGATGAACTCGCGCTGTCTCTTTTCTGTAAATAGGCTACAATACTTATCAATGCACTCACCTGTGTAGACCGGCATCAACATGTAGAAAGCGATAGTTCAATCTGCTCTGTCTGCTCAGTCCACTCTTACCAACTGCGCTGTTTTACGCAAACACAGCTCTACTCTGCAAATAGTGAATTTTACAAACAAGCTAAAACAAATGCTGTCGGCATTTAGTCTAACTGTTTATCTTAGTTTGCCTGGAATCTGGAAAATTGGACAAATTCTTGTAAATCTCACTGCTGGCTGAACAAACCAAACTCCGCTGGAGCGGTAAATCTATGGAGGTATTATAAGTGGCTACTTAATATGCACGTGAATGACGCAATCGTTATGTTTGAGTTCTTCATTCTTGATGATGATGATGCTGGTTGTATTATTTTGCAACAGCATCTTTCATTGTAAATGAGGCATACATGACGAGTCATTCATCATTAAAGCTGGGCTTTTGGCTTTTCCACCTCAACTTTTCGCTTCAGCGTCTTTGACAGTGACATGTTTACCTGACAACAGCCGTTTCTTTCTGCAAGCATTTTCCACCAATCAGGACGCTGCATACTACAATAAAGTTTCCATAATCACAGAGTTTAACCATCACTCCTCAGTGAACTGCCTCCTAATCTGAGATCATCTTCTAGTTAAAGAGCCAGTTATCATTATGGAGTTACCATGTTTTTTAGGAGTTTGCTCAAACTAATACATGTAAAAGAAAAAAAAAAAGAATAGCATTAATTCAGTAAGAAAGTGAAAATTTCAAACAAGAATAGGCGTATTAGGTATAAATACATTTTATTTTCTTTATTTGAAAGTCCGGCCCCCAGAGTGTCTGCTCAGAAAACGTCTGGCCCTTAAAAATGTTTTGTTGATGACCCCTGATCTAGATCATGGATTTCATACAGGTGGGCGGCCCTGGAACAAAATATTTTCAAATGGGGGTCTTTGGCCCAATTTGTGTCAGTTTAGAGGTCCTTTAAGTAAAAAAAATCAGGAACCACTTTTCAAGGTTATAATATTAAAGGCACAATATTTATTGACGGTTCAATCTGTGTGAAAAAGCAGCAAATAGTATATTTCCTAACATGTGCTTTAACAGTTATTTGTGAGAAATAGACAAAAGAATATTCTATTAATATTGTAGAAACCCACAATGTGGATTTCAAACATATAATTTAACCTGTTAAATATTAATACATTAAACATTTTCAGAAGCATATGTCTTGACTTAGAGCTTCATCGTTGCCAATCGTTCAATGCAGAGTCTTAAACTTTCACAGCATGACACTTCTTCAAAAATCTAAAAATAACTATTTTGATTTGAGGCAGACTCAGGCCGTAAACTAGAGGGTTATTAATGGGGGGGATCATCAGATACTCTAAAGATAAAACAACTGTGATGATCGGATTCATTTTATCAGCCTCAAATCGAGTCAATGACAGCTCACAGAAGACGGAGAAAGAATAGGTCATGAATGTCACGATGTGAGGCAGGCAGGTCTGTAACGCCTTTCCTCTGAATTCAGACGAGCTTCTCCTGCAGACAAGCAGAATACGTAGATAGGTGTACAGGACAAAGAACAGGGGGATGAAGACGGTTGTTATCGTGACAAACTGACCTGCTATGTTGTTCAGAGTTGTGTCCACACAGGAGAGCAGAACCACAGGCCAGTTGGAACAGAAAAGCCTGTGCAGTTTATTGCCACACAACGGTAATCGGACAGTAAGATACAGCATGAAACCCATAGCAAATGCAGGGTAGAGCACGGCAAAAATCACAAGATGTGTTACCATCTTAAACGTCATTTTACTGTGATAATGTAAAGGCTGGCAAATAGCAACAAATCTATCATAGGCCATTATGCTCAGAATAGTCACCTCACATGATGCATAGGTGTAAATAACATATATCTGAATGAAACATAATAGACGTGAGATTAAATGAGTGTCAGACAGAATGTCCATCAGAAACCTGGGGAAGAAGCCGGCTGAGCCGTACAGAGAGTTAAAAGTCAGACAGCAGATAAAAATATACATGGGCTGATGCAGAGACTTCTCCAGACAGACTGTCAGAATAATGACAATGTTAGCAGAGACAACAGTCATGTAGAGCAACAGACACAGACTGAAGAACAGATATCTGAGGGGCCCAAAGTCTGCAAACAGAGTGAACTGAAAATACAAAGGATTCAGGCTGTTGTTGCTCTTCATGTCTGAACAACAGCAGAGCTGGAAGAATAGAAGTGAGTGATGAAGGGAAAGGAGGGTTAAACAGATCAATGTACAGTAAATTAGAATAAAATGTTCTCAGCAAAGTGTCCTATTTTAACATTTTAGCGAGACACAAAACGTACAATAAGCATGCATGCATGTAAGTTGCATAAACTGCACATCTCTAATAATTCTGCTTGAAAATATTCAGCACACCTAACAGATTTCATTTAGTTAAAAAGATTTGTCTAAAAAATAGACATGGGCGGAAAAAGGTCAGTGTCACATGAACTAAATCAACAAGTAACTTAATATTTGTCATTGAAAAAAATATCAGTTGAATGAAGAAGAGATGTATCCATGTTAACAAGGCTCACAGAGGATAGAGAATCAAATGTCCTTTTTCACAAGTGAAAACTTTGCAAACGCAATGAACCTGTCTCAAAAGCTTTCACAATTTATGGAAGTTGTTGTGACCTATAATAGCTGAGAATATCAGTTTAATATGAGCCAACAGAATAAACAGTGCTATATAATGTGACTGTAAGTCTTGTTGTCTGTCTAGTTAATACAGTCATAAAAATATTCACAAAACAGTCTGTTTGCATTAGTGTACACAGCACCCCCCCCCTGACCTACAGCAGACTGAGGCAGCAGCTGAACTTTTATCCTGTTTTGCTGTCACACAGAGCAGCAACCTGTACACACAGGGTCCAAAGGGAGGTACACTGCGTCACACACTGAGTAGTCAGTGTGTGACACTAACATTGTGTGTTTTCTATAACCGAGCCCAGACTGCTAAGGCTGAGGAGATATACTTTTTTTTTTTTTTTTAAGATTATTTTTTGGGCATTTCCGCCTTTAATCACCAGGACAGCATGAAAGGAGAGAGAGGTGGAAGACATGCAGGAAACCAGGTTTTAACTCTGGGCCTCTGCGTCAAGGAATAAACCTCTTCATATGGTGGCACGCTCTACCATCTGAGCTACCTGGGCGCCCCCGAGGAGATATACTTGCTTTTTAACCACACATTCGCATAGTCAACATGCTGCATTGTGAAAGGAATTGTTCACATACTTGCCCATGTACTACGCTTGTTACTAAAGGATTCCACTAGAGGGCACATCAGTGAACTCAGACCAGAGTTGCACGATGTAAAGGTGGGGGCTCGTCCGGGATTATCATAAACCAGCCCAAGCCATGTGACAAAGAGAAGAGACCAGTCAAATTAAAGTGCTAATGAAAGTTTTTTTCTATATACACACACACACACACACACATAAGAATGCTTTCAAAAATGGAAGTGTTAATAGTTTATTTTCATCAATTAACAAAATGCAGTGAATGAACAGAAGATAAATCTAAATCAAATCAATATTTGGTGTGACCACCCTTTGCCTTCAAGACAGCATCAATTCTTCTAGGTACACTTGCACACAAAGTTTTTGAAGGAACTCGGCTGGTAGGTTGTTCCAAACATCTTGGAGAACTAACCACAGATCTTCTGTGGATGTAGGCTTCCTCAAATCCTTCATATATGGATATAAATACACAATATTTGTATTCTGTGCTGCACTCGGCAACTCACCTTAGGCACATCTCTGATAACGGGCAGTAAATACACAATAGCCAGTGGCATTTAACTAGTGAAGAGAGAGGGCGCCCTTGAGCCAATAAATCTACATTGATAGTAAAAAAACAATAATGGCAAGTGGAATGGCATAATATAAACCCTATTACATTCCCCTCAGCTAAATTCCACTTGCTCCACAAAAAAGAAAGAAACCAGAGAAACAGTAAGAGCAACAAAAAAAAAATTGCTTGACCAGTACAACAGATCAGGCACAACATCTCAACCATTAACAAATCTGTCAAAACATGTAGAAAGAACCCACACACTGATACACGTCGGCCAGCTTAGCATTTTCTTTAAGAGTGACAGACTTGGCAGAGGGGTTTACCACTTTTAGCGGCAGCCACCCATCATCTCTCAGCAATGCCACAGTTCTTCCGACTATGACTGATCTTGGCCTTGCTCTTGCGCTTGTAGGCTCCAAGATAACTGTGCTGCCTGCTGCCTTGCCACTGACTTGCTGCAGCTTGCCCCAGACAAAGTGCTTAGTCAGAGGCTCCAGAGTGACAGCTCTCTTTATTTTGATTCGCTACTGGGTGTGGTGGGCCGGTAGTCCAGTAAACCCCTTTCCAGCTTCAGGTGATGGACCAGATATCTAACTGCTTGCTCCCAAAGATAAGGTTGTGACTCTGACCATCAACCACTAGTGTAGGCACCATGAACTTACAACCACAGACCTCCACTTCCAGGTCACACAGACCTAATGGTATCGTCTTTCAGTCACCACATCCTATGAAAAGGACATAAGTGGGTTTCAAGGTGGGATTCCTTAACACTGCTTGATGTAACAACTGTGGCATGACACTCAAACTCAGCGTGCAGGCCACTGACCCGCTGTCAAGCAAAGCTTTGACTGACACTTTCCCTGCCGAGAGCAAATTTTCACAGTTCATCATGTGGTTTTAATCTATGGAGGTTGGGTCTATGTCCCAGTTGTCTCTCCTCACACACACTCTGGTAGATAGACTCCGAGTCATCGTTATCATCAGTTGCAGGGGGCTCACACACAGGCCTAGCATTTGCCCCCACAACATGCACGCCATCTAGTAATGCGTAGTGTGTCCGACATCCCCACAAATGCCAAAGGGTACAGAAGGCTTGACTTTGCCCATCGGATTCTGGCGAGCATGCACATCACCTCTGCTGAGCAACCCTGTCTGTTGCGGCCGCTGTTTCAGAACTCGCTCCAGCATAGCTACTATGTGTTTGAGGTTGATCAGCGTACCGCTTAGCCTGCTGCCCTGGAGATGGTGATGCTACGACAAACTGCCCATCAGGTGTCCCATTATGCACAGGGGAATCCACACCTTGTTGCTTTGAAGTTATGGCAGTGGCCAATCTCAACCTTGATGCATGTTTTTTATCTCTACTGTGTTCAATAAGTTTCTCATGCACATCAGTGACTGTCCATTGTTGTTGTGGCTTGCACTTGAATATGAAGGGCAACTCTGAGTCGGGGCAGTGACATATGAACATGGCAGTCAGGTCATGTGACAGATTATCAAATGCATTATTTTGCCTCCTAAGACAGTCCTCAGTCACCTCCGTAGTTCTGTCTAACCTCAGCCAGTAGTCAAATGGGTGTTCAACTGAACTGGACATTGTGGCATAGAAGTCAACTGGTGGCATAGCAGAAGAGACTAAAAGCGTTGCTTTAATATTTCAAAGATGGGTATACTAGATGCTAGGTATGCCCACCCTAACTACCTCACGTGCCCTCCACCCAAGCTTACTTAGCACCTCCTCAGCTTGTTCTTCTATAGGAATTCCCCTCTTTCTCATACATGACGCCATTACAGACTCCCACACCTGAAGTGTATGTGTGTCGTGACCATCCCCTTTAATCTCGTTTACTGTATGTCAATCTGTTTTCACTTCTCTTCTTCCAGCTCTGCTGTTGTGCAGACATGAAGAGCAACAACAGCCTGAATCCTTTGTATTTTCAGTTCACTCTGTTTGCAGACTTTGGGCCCCTCAGATATCTGTTCTTCAGTCTGTGTCTGTTGATCTATATGATTATTGTCTCTGCTAATATCTACCTGGAGAAGTCGCTGCATAAAATATTAAATGAAATTAACACAATACACAGTAATGTGAGCTATTTAAATTAGCTGGATAAATGGTAACCATCATTGGCTCCTACCAGTGTATCTCTGTGTGTACTTAGTCCACAGCAATCCCACCAGTCGGTCCCAAAATGTCCCAGTTAGAGAAGAGATGTTGTAAGCATAATCTTTGTAACGCTTTACAATCGTTCACCAAAAGACCCAAGCAGGCCTGCCTTATTTCACAATCCAAATCTTTTTTTAAACTCACCAATTTCAGCATGTAGCTTTCTAGCTTAATGGTTGTTGTTCTTTTCTGTAGCAATTGGATTTTAAGAACACTAACCGTTTCCACCCCTCCCTTTCTGCCTGCTGTGGCTTAACGTTAACATGTTCCAAGTTATCCCAGTTTCCAGAGATTTAATACTGGGAACATATTCTTTAAAAATGTTTAGAATCATTCACCAAAACAACCAACCAGGCCTAATTATGTCTTCGTTCAAATGTTCTTCAAAACCAGCCATTTTCAGCGTGTAGCTTGTCAGCTTGAAGGTTTATTGTTTCCCATAGAGATTTTGAAACCACAACTGTTTTTGCCTGCTGTGGCTTCATTGGCCTCTTCCTGCAGGAGTTTGTAGTCTGGCAGGGTCAATAAGGTAATAGGCTGACACCTGTGCAGGCCTCAATCTAAGCCTCAACCTATAGTCTATATCTGCCAGACCTGTCTCATTTTTGCCATTTTTGTTGCAGTCAACATTAATCCACACGTTTGTTACTCATCCATACACTCCACTCACCACTCAGTGGATTATATTCGGGTTAAGGCAATACCCTGATTTCTCCAATGTCATGTTATTACCTTAACCCGGTTAAAATTGGAGTTCTCATAAGCCGGATAACAGACCTAGAAAACCCCTTCAGTAAATGGAGTATCCCTGCATGTAAACACCTTAACCGGAGTATAGACTGGTTATGTGCCTGCGCATGCTCCAACTGCCCCTCCCCTCTCACACATATCTTCCCTCTCTCTCCCCTTTCATGATGTCATGGTGATTAAAGGCAGAAATGCCCAAATAAATCTTAAAAAAAAAAAAAGTATATCTCCTTGGCATTTGCAGTCTGGGCGCGGTTATAGCAACACACAACACACACATTAGTCAGTGTGTGACACACACCATTCCTCCCTTTGGACCCTGTGTATACAGGTTGCTGCTCTCAATGTGACAGCGAAAAGGGATACAAGTTCAGCTTCTGCCTCAGTCTGCTATAGGTCAGGGGAGGGTGCTGTGTATTACTCTATAAATTTACATACACTGATGCAAAGACTGTTTTTTCTAAATATCTTCATGAATGTATTAACTGAAAAGACCACATGAATAAGATAAGCACTATATACAGTATATTGTATTGGCTGATAACTACTGATTTCTCAGCTATTAGAGGACACAAAACTTCCATTAACTGTGAAAGTTTTTTAGATTGCAATTCACTTGTGGAAAAGGACTTTATTGTTAAGTTGTTTGTCCATTTAGTTCATGTAACACTGACCTTTTTTCACCCATGTGTACTTTTGAACGTATTTTTGAACTATTGGAAATGGGTTAATTATGCTGAATATTATCAGGCACAATTGTTAGAAATGTGCAAATTAAGCAAATTAGATGAATGCAGGTTTATTGTATGTTTTGTGTCTAGTGTTAAAATAGGACATTTTGATACACACATTTTAATCTCATTTACTGTACCTCAATCTGTTTTCACGTCTCTTCTTCAGCTCTGCTGTTGTGCAGACATGAAGAGCAACAACAGCCTGAATCCTTTGTATTTTCAGTTCACTCTGTTTGCAGACTTTGGGCCCCTCAGATATCTGTTCTTCAGTCTGTGTCTGTTGCTCTACATGACTGTTGTCTCTGCTAACATTGTCATTATTCTGACAGTCTGTCTGAAGAAGTCTCTGCATCAGCCCATGTATATTTTTATCTGCTGTCTGACTTTTAACTCTCTGTACGGCTCAGCCGGCTTCTTCCCCAGGTTTCTGATGGACATTCTGTCTGACACTCATTTAATCTCACGTCCATTATGTTTCATTCAGATATATATTATTTACACCTATGCATCATGTGAACAGACTATTCTGAGCATCATGGCCTATGATAGATTTGTTGCTATTTGCCATCCTTTACACTATCACAGTAAAATGACATTTACGATGGTAACACATCTTGTGATTTTTGCCGTGCTCTACCCTGCATTTGCTGTGGGTTTCTGTCTCTATCTTACTGTTCGATTAACGCTGTGTGGCAATAAACTGAACAGGGTCTTCTGTTCCAACTGGCCTGTGGTTCAGCTCTCCTGTGTGGACACAACTCTGAACAACATAGTAGGTCGGTTTGTCACAATAACAACCGTCTTCATCCCCCTGTTCTTTGTCCTGTACACCTATCTACGTATTCTGCTTGTTTGCAGGAGAAGCTCGTCTGAATTCAGAGGAAAGGCGTTACAGACCTGCCTGCCTCACATCGTGACATTCATGACCTATTCTTTCTCTGTCTTCTGTGAGCTGTTATTGACTCGATTTGAGGCTGATAAAATTAATCCTATCATCACAGTTGTTTTATCTTTAGAATATTTGATCATCCCACCCATTAATAACCCTCTAGTTTACGGCCTGAGTCTTCCTCAAATAAAAGAAGTTATTTTTAGATTTTTTCAGAAGATTCCTGTTGCAAAAATGTAAAACTTAAAATGCACATTTAGCAAACCATATATTGCTAAGCTACAAAATGTGCTTCTAGAATACATTAAATGTATATGTACATAGATCTCTTTTGCTATACATTAATTTTAAGGGGGGCTTTGAAACTCACATTGTGGTTTTGAATTAGTCACAACTGTTCAATAAAAAATCTATTTCTCACACAAATGTTAAAGCACACGTTAGAATATTATATGTTGCTTTTTTTAGGCCGATTGAAGGCCAATAAAACTTGGGCCATTGATATAATAACCTAGAACAGTGGTTTCCAAACTTTTTCACATACAGTAAAGGACACCTAAACTGACACAAATTAGGCCAGGGGACCCCATTTGAAAAGATTTTGGCTTTTGGATATTTTAATACAATAAGTGTATTAAATCAATGATTAAAATAGTCATACCTTCTGTCATGGTGTAACTAATGGAGATACTTATAGTGAAAATAATCATTCTCCCTTTTGCTGGGGAACCCATGGAACCCCCTCATGGACCCCTGTGGATCCCCAGACCCTACGTTGGGAACCACTGACCTAGATCAAACTAGAATTGATAGGATTTTGGGTGTGTTTGATGGGAATTCTGACTCACTTGTTTTACCTTGTATGTTACACTGTTCATTCCGTTTTAACATTATTTTGTGGTTTGTTGTGAATGATTGCCCTTTTTTTAAATTATGATAACATTGTAATGATATAGGATATTGAATAAACAAGATGACCTATGAGTATGGAATCAGATTTGTGTCAATAAAATCAAACAAAAATTTGTAAATATCAAACAAAAGGAAGAATTTTTAGAAAGAGTAAAACAAACTCAAGCATAAAACGTCATCTTAAAATAAAGTGAAAATAAATAACTGGGGTTTGTCCTGGCTGAAATCAATTTGCATCAACCGCTAACTGAAGGTCCTAGATTCAATTGGTTTCAGTCTGTTTGGTTGGACTGTTTTAACCACACCCTCGACCTTGTGCTGGCATATGGCATTGCAATTGAAGATTTAATAGTATTTCCACAGAATCCTATATTATCAGACCAGTCTTTATAACTTTTGAATTCTTAATACCCGACTATGCGCCATTAGGTAAAACTTTCTACACTAGATGTCTATCTGATAGTGCTATAGCTACATTTATGGAAGTAATTCCAACGGCATTTAATTCAGTGCCATGCCTTAATATAACAGAGAATTCCATTGTTAATATCAATGTTGTAGTACAGGTTGATAACATCTTTTTACATCCCCTTAAAAAGAATGTGATAACAAACAATCTATTGACAGATACATTTTCAGAAACACATTTTGTGACTAAGAGCTTCATTGTTGCCAGTCGTGCTGAGTCTTACATTTTCACAGCATGACTCAAAAATCTTACATACAAGAAAAAAATTATAAATTATGGATGGTTATGGAAGATCTTTTGTCACATCTAACTATTCAGTTCTATATCCTCGGGTGATCTCTCTTCAAAATTAACAATCTTTGCTTGGTCTCTCGGATGACGCATTGCCAGCCTTATATGGGCCTAATGTGTTGACGGACCAGCCTTCTATTGGTTGACAAGTCTTCAACAAGCGTCTCCCAGAGCATCATGGGAAACAAAATGGTCGGTTAGCATCAGAGCTAGTGGCGATTGGTGGCGATAAACAAGCAAAAAGTCAAATTGAAAAAGTCTTCTTGGATGTAACGGTTTGGAATTATTGTTCAAAGACCCCGAAAAACTCTGGACTTCCAGGCTCGATACAATATGATCAATAAGATGCCGTTTTTTTGTCGTATACGACAACTCGGCCACAGATGGTTAACATTGCATACACATGGTTCAACTAACAGGTTAAAATATGTTTGAAACTCACATTGTGGATTTTTCTAATGTTTGTTTTTGTATGATTTATTTGTGGGATTTTGAGCATAACAGATACATATTACACCTCAACAATGAAGTGAAACTAATACAAAGAGTCATTCTGTGAAACAAGGTACTAACAGGGACAGCAGATGTAAACTAGCTATTAGCTAACTCTGGTGCAATTACTCTTAATTGTGTATTGTCCCTGTAAAAATAAACAATGAAATGAAACAAGGAGACGGTTTATTTAATTTTCTCCAATTGTCACAAACCTGCCCAAAGAATGTAACAATGAGGAGAGACTATTCAGCTTAAAGTACTAAAGAAGGTTTTATTGCGGAAATAAAGAAGATAACTATTTACAGACTCATGAGGTGTAATAGCGGAGAAAATAAATACAAATATCAGCCCACAGAAAATACGGTGTTCTATAAGTCCCGTGGGCTGTCCAGCTAATACAGTCTGAAAGATATTCAGAAGTCTTTGCATCAGTGTATGTAAACTTGTATGTTAACTTAGCACCCGCCCCTGACCTACAGCAGACTAAGGCTGAATTCCATTTCTCTGTCTTACCCCTACCCCTTCGTCTTACCCCTAGCCCTTGTCCCTCGAAACTGAGTGGTAAGGGCTAGGGGTGAAAACATACCCCTATGAAATTAGACACCACTTGGTTACCGTTACATCACCATACGGTATTGATCATAAACTTCCAAGATGGCGTCTGCAAGTGTGTGTATGTCGATTGCGTGGGTTTTGACAACAGCGTCATATGCGTGTATATAATTAATAGTTCTTTTATTTTCACTTTGGTGGTGGTGGTGCAGATGTTCTTAACTGTGTACTATTTAGGTCTGTTTGCAATACATAGTTTAATACACACTGCATGGTGTGTTGTATATCTGTTTCAGTTATCACTGTTTTGAATGTCATTGATGTTCAGAAACACTTTCTTTGTTAACAAAAATCTGTCTTTATTGCTCAAAAAAGTAAACAAAACAGGCAAAAACATAAAATACATTATATTACAAAACCATTATCAACTAACAATAGCTTACATGTCATACACATAAAAAGGCACTCAATTGTATAAAACAAAAAAAGACACAAACAAACAAAAAACTACAGCTATTCTGAAATTCCAGACCCCAGTCTGATGCCTGTTGGCCAGAAGGCTTTCCCTTCAACCCCATTTATTTCATTAGTGTCCTGTATCATAACCAACAACAATGTACAGCTGCATGAACAGGGATGAATTACAAAGGATTACAATAATACAGTACCAAAACAATAATGAATGGCTACATGGCTAACATGAACGCAGAAACTTCTGCTTGTTTTCAGACAAGAAACACCATCGATCCCACTGTGCACACAGCGTCTGTCTCCATCGAGGAGAGAAGACGGCTGGCGAAATTCACAAGTTCACGAAAGGTTGGTATCTATCTCGTGAAAACCTTTACACAATCGCACACAGGGCTCGAGAGTGCGACCAATTTGGTCGCAAATGCGACCAAAATTTGTAAGGGTGCGACTAAGATTTTTCCCAGGTTGCACCGGTGCACCTAACGTCCTCGCATCCGCTGCCTCTCCACTAACGAAGCAATGTCGTTTATATCGATATGGTTTAATGTTGCGTTACATGACCCATTCCGACTGGAAAGCCGTGCCTGTGTTTGGATCTCTCCTCCGCGCAGCCCCGCCCCCATTCACTCACACACCGGCCGGCTCACCTGCAACATGGAGAGACACAGCGCCACCACGGCGAAAAACACATTAGAAGTTATTAAATGCAACTAACTTCAGTTGGTTGAGTAATAGCATGTAAGACGGAGCCTGCTGGATCATAGTTCATAAAAATGCAGCGCTGTGACGATACAGACATTTCATAGCCTACACAAGACGGGTGTAACGCCGCTAATGAGTCAGCGGAAACTCTCTGAGTAGCCTAGCATATGCTTAAGTCCATCGCACTCTCTCGGTCTTTCGGTCTTTTTTTTTTTTTTTTTTCTTCTAAAGATTTCGGCCTTTATTTTGATAGGAAAGCTGAAGACATGAAAGGGGAGAGAGAGGGGGGATGACATGTAGGAAAGGGCCGCAGGTCGGAGTAAAACCTCTATATTTACCAACTGAGCTATCCGGGCGTCTGTTATTGTTGTGGAAAGCTTATGAAGGAGCTTTCTCAGATAGATATATATATATATATATATATATATATATCTCCTAGGCTATTTATTTTAGATAACTTTCATTTACATATATTGTATATTTTCAAACTGGTAAAGGAAACCCTGTCTTTGCATTTTATTTTAATCACAATCTGTTTTAATAAAAGAGCTTGTGAAAAGTGGCTTTGACTTAAAACTGAACATTTAGCCCACTTTGTAACGAAATACAGAGCTATATATCGTGTATCGCTATTCAGCGTTACGGCGATGCGAGGAAAAATTTGGGTGCACCTAAATTTTGTGCTGGTGCACCTAAATAAAAAAATTTTGGCGCACCAGTGCAACCAAGGCAAAAAGTTAGTGTGGAGCCCTGGCCCATGCACCATCACCGACCCGTCTCTTAGCTAACAAGCCATTGTGCCCGCTTTAGAAAGTTAACTAGTCGCAAGTTTGCGGTAAAATGCAGTTGGGTTGTCGAGGTCAAAACACTATATAGGAGCTGTGAATCAAATAAACGTATTATAAATAATGTTATGTAATTTTTTACTCTTACACTGAATGTTTGCTACTTCAATCCAGATGAGTATTTAAAAGTAATTTCCACGATTCAAAAAGGCCCGTGTTGAGGATGACAACCAGCCTGAACTAGAGGTATCAGTCTGAAACAGAGCTGAACAGCCCGACCAGTGGAATTAGTTATGTTATTAATTTGTTTTACAGTATTTTCAGGTTTCAACCAGTGAAAGACAGGGGAGACAAAGAGATTCATTAGGCACTGAAGTAGGAGATGAGGACAGCATCCAACTGCGTGCGACTCTCTCTCTTGCTCTCTCTCTCGCTCCCCCACACGGGCGACACCCACCCACCGCCACAAGTTGCGTCCTAATCTGTGGGAAACACTGGTTGTGCAAATAAGCAATGTAACGTTAGCGTTTTAGCATTAGTGTTAGCATAGCAAGCTAGCGATATTTAAAAACATTTTAGTTAAGAAAATGGTTGCAAATATATATGTATAGGACTGTGTAGAGCACAAAACAAGACCATCGTAATTTTTAAATCAATTCTTTAAGCCGAAAATACTTACATTTATGGGTCGCTGTGTTTGATCTGGCAGCCAGTGTTGCTGGTTGCGCAATGTATCTGGATACCTCTTGCTTTCAAGTAAGCTTGCGTCCTTGCTTGGTTTTAAGGGGTATCTAGTCCTTCCCCTTAGCCCTACCTCTCGATCAAAATGATATTGGGACAGCCCTTACTCTCACATGAACGCGCAAAACTAAGGGGAAGGGGTAAGGGGTAAGACAGAGAAATGAGACCCAGCCTAAGGCAGCAGCTGAACTTTTATCCTGTTTTGTTGTCTCACTGAGAGCAGCTAACTGTATGCACAGGGTCCGAAGGGAACTACGCTGTGTCAAACACTGACTGTGTGTGTGTATGTGCGTGTGTGTGTGTTGTGTTGCATTGCTATACCTGAGCCCAGACTGCCAAGGCAGAGGAGATACAGTATACTTGCTTTTTAACCACACATTTGCAAAGACAACCTGCTGCATCGTGAATGAAATTGTTCTTGCCCTATGTACTAAGCTTGTTACTGCAGGATTCCGCAGACCAGATTTACATGATTTAAATAAAAAACACGCTGACAACTTTAATGAGGGTATTATATTTGTGACAAGTGGGGGCTCGTCCGGGACTGTCACAAACCGGGATACTTCACTGATTAGCATTAACCTTTGTATCAGTAGAAACCCGGTAGTATTTTTGAATGACCGTGGTTCTCTCTCTCATCTCCCCCTGATACGAGATATAGCTGTATTGTGCTAATTACGCATGTTTTCAACCTGCCCATAGGGGGTGGGACTGTCACTACCCGATGTGAGTTGAGTGTCAGCCATCTTGAAGCTAAGCTAACAGGCTCTCTTTTCAGCAGCAACCTTGCAATCATGTGCATTCAAACTGCCACACATGTGTACCACCGTGATACATTGGTACAGATCGGAGAATATGCAGGAAACTTTATTTCAGACAGAATTCTCGACACTCTACGCAAGCATCACCTGCTACGAAGACCAGCACCTCAGCCTGCGGTGTCGCTTGATGCCGCTAGCTGGGGAAGGGGACATCAAATGTAATGTCCACTCATTAGACAACAAACTGGACTACATCCAACTTCAAGGAAACTCCCAACGCAAGTTCAGAGACTGCTGTGTTTTTGTTTTTGTGGAAACATGGCTGAACAACAGTACCGGACTCCGCTATCCAGCTACCAGGCCTGCTAGCCCTCTGAGCAGATAGAGATGCTGCTCTGTCAGGTAACTGGTGGAAGTGGGCTGTGCATATATGTTAACACGGACTGGTGCAGAAGTGCGGTGCTTGTATCAAACTACTGCTCGCCGCTGGTGGAGTTTGTGATTGTTAAATGCAGACGATTCTACATTCCATGCAAATTCACGGCTGTGTTTATACATCCCACCAAGCTATGCGTTAGCTGAACTTTACGAAGCTCCAAAGTGCACATCCGGATGGACTATTTATTGATGTTGGTGATTTCAACCATGCAAATCTCAAGAAAGTTCTTATATTCTACCTTCACCTCACGGTGAACTTAACTTATAACAATCAGTGCTCTGTTACAAGTCTACTTATTTGTTGTTTGTTTTCTGTCCTGTCCTTTGTCTTAAATGCTCTACGTTAAGTAGTAATTGCACTTTATGTATAGTCTATAATGTGTGTGCACTAAATGTAGCCGATTTCATATGTTGTTTTTATATAATGTCATTTTTTCATATTTTAAATGTGTAACACCACTTGAGCCACAGTGAAACATTTTGTTTCACTATATACAGTGTATATGGTTGAAATGACAATAAAACACACTTGACTTGAAGTCAAATGTGTTTTGCCTAATTTGAGGCTTACCACAGGTGTCAGCCTATTACCTGATTGACCCTCCCAGACTGACAGCTCCTGCGGGAGGAGGCAAATGAAGCCGCAGCAGGGAAGGGGTTGTAATAGAAAATTTGGTTGGTGCAATAAAGCAGGCCTGCCTGGTTATTTCCGGGAATGATTGTCAGGATTTACAAAGAATATGTAAACGATATTTTCTATCTGCCTGGTTATTTTCTGGTTATTTTTAAGAAAATTTGGTTGGTGCAATAAAGCAGGCCTGCCTGGTTATTTCCGGGAATGATTGTCAGGATTTATAAAGAATATGTAAACGATATTTTCTGGAACGTTATGGGACCGATTGGTGGGGATTGCTTTGGACGAAATACACACGGTGATACAAATGTTCTTACAATTTGCAGATCAATATAATAAGAATTTAAAAGGTTTCCATAAGAGACCAAATGTGTTTTGGTTAATATTAGGGAAAGATTGTGGTTTTGGGTTGGCAGACACAACCTTCAGTTAGTGGCTCTAGCAACTATATTAAAGCCAGAGCAATCCCCAGCTCTGTATGTAGGAGCCACATACTGTATGTTGTTTATGGTCTCATTTATATTATTTATTGATTATTATATTGTAGGTGGTTCATCGTGGCTTGAGCGGAAGTGATAACATTATGTACAGTATGTTTGCTTCACCTGTTCACATGTTCTTTTTGGGCTTTGACAGAGAGGGGGTGAGCCTGGGAGCGAACACTTTCTGTTGACTGCCGTACTAACGCACTTATTTCGACTCACAAAGTAACTTTAAATTTGGTAACTGCACTACTAGTTGTGTTTTACGTGTGGAGGAATAAAGCATTGCAATACAATCTTGAGCACGTCACAGTGAGTTTATGCATCTCTCAGTGTTTAGTTCCTCACTGCAGCACATTGTTGGACTGCTAACAGCCGCAACACTGTACTTTCCCTTCTTTTTTTTGAGTTTGTTTTA
The DNA here is from genome assembly GCF_004354835.1 of Perca flavescens. Taxonomy (NCBI): domain Eukaryota; kingdom Metazoa; phylum Chordata; class Actinopteri; order Perciformes; family Percidae; genus Perca; species Perca flavescens. Next base: position 1,556,444 of record NC_041341.1, read on the forward strand.
TATTTCTTGAACTTTCTTGTTTATTCCAAATTCTAAATCATTATAATATTGTGTAAATATAGTGTAAATATAATTACAAAGGGTAACTGGTTCACCACAAACCACAAAGTAATATTAAAAAAGAATAATCACAGTGGAACATACAGAGCTAAAACACAAATTTCTAATTTGTTCTACATCAGTGGTAATTATTTCCACTATACTTCCATCCATATGTAATACAATAACAGAATGTATGACTATTTGCTATCATGGGTTTTATACACTTTCTGTAGTAAAACATCCACAAGGAAATATCCTGTAAGGTGGGTGGCCCTGGGACAAATTTTGCAGCACATGATATGTATTTCTAATATGTGATTTTACATTTATTGTGTGAGAAAAGGGCGAAAAAAAATCTATTAACATTTGAGACTAATTCAAACCCACGACATGAGTTTAAAAGATTTATTTTAGCCTGTGGAGCTGTTAGTTGAACCATGCATCTGCAATGTTAATATCATTCTTTTGATTCAGGGTTGAACACATCGTGCTTTTCATAGTCCACCTTACAATGAATGTAATAACCAACAAGATCTATGGACAAATACATTTAACATATTCTAGAAGCAAGTTTCACATTTTCGCAGCAGGAATCTTCTTCAAAAATCTAAATATCACTCCTTTGATTTGAGGTAGATTCAGGCCATAAACTAGAGGGTTATTAATGGGGGGGATCATCAGATACTCTAAAGATAAAACAACTGTGATGATAGGATTAATTTTATCAGCCTCAAATCGAGTCAATGACAGCTCACAGAAGACGGAGAAAGAATAGGTCATGAATGTCACGATGTGAGGCAGGCAGGTCTGTAACGCCTTTCCTCTGAATTCAGACGAGCTTCTCCTGCATACAAGCAGAATACGTAGATAGGTGTACAGGACAAAGAACAGGGGGATGAAGATGGTTGTTATCGTGACAAACTGAGTTATTATGTTGTTCAGAGTTGTGTCCACACAGGAGAGCTGAACCACAGGCCAGTTGGAACAGAAAAGCCGGTGAAGTTTATTGCCACACAACGGTAATCGAACAGTAAGGAGCAGACCGAAACCAATAGCAAATGCAGGGTAGAGCACGGCAAAAATCACAAGATGTGTTACCATCTTAAATGTCATTTTGCTGTGATAATGTAAAGGCTGGCAAATAGCAACAAATCTATCGTAGGCCATAATGCTAAGGATAGTCAGCTCACATGATGCATAGGTGTAAATAACATATATCTGAATGAAACATAATGGACGTGAGATTAAATGAGTGTCAGACAGAATGTCCATCAGAAACCTGGGGAAGAAGCCGGCTGAGCCGTACAGAGAGTTAAAAGAGAGACAGCAGATAAAAATATACATGGGCTGATGCAGAGACTTCTCCAGACAGACTGTCAGAATAATGACAATGTTAGCAGAGACAACAGTCATGTAGAGCAACAGACACAGACTGAAGAACAGATATCTGAGGGGCCCAAAGTCTGCAAACAGAGTGAACTGAAAATACAAAGGATTCAGGCTGTTGTTGCTCTTCATGTCTGAACAACAGCAGAGCTGGAAGAAGGGACGTGAAAACAGATTGAGGTACAGTAAAAGAGATTAAAATGTGTGCATTAAAATGTCCTATTTTAACAGTAGACACAAAGCTTACAATAAGCCTGCATTCATGTAAGTTGCATAAACTGCACATTTCTAACAATTGTGCCTGATAATATTCTGCATAAGTAACACATTTCAGATAGTTCAGAAAGACATATTCAAAAAATATATATGGAAGGAAAAAGGTCAGTGTCACATGAACTAAATGCACAAGCAACCTCACATTTTTCATTGAACAATATTACAGTTGAACGATTGAATTAAAAAGAGATGTATCCAGGTTAAAAAGGCTCATATATATTACAGACATTCAAAAGGTTCTTTTCCACAAGGGAAATATTTGCAATTAAGTTCAACCTTTCTGAAAAGCTTTTAGCGTAGTGAAGTTGTCCACTTTTGTGTCTTAGAACAGCTGATATAATCAGCTGAAACAATATACTGTATATAGTGTTCATATGTGTCCAGTGGTCTGTCCAGCAGTCAAAAAGATATTCAGAAAACAGTCTTTGCATCAGTGTATGTAAACATAGGTTTTAGAATAATACACAGCACCGTCCCCTACAGCACCCCCCCCTGACCTACAGCAGACTGAGGCAGCAGCTGAACTTTTATCCTGTTTTGCTGTCGCACAGGGTCCAAAGGGAGCTACGCTGTGTCACACACTGACTACGTTTGTTACTGGAGGATTCCACTAGAGGGCTCACCAGAGAACTCAGACCAGATTTGGGAACCACTTTTCTAGGTTATGATATAAAGGGCACAATATTAATTGACCTTCAATCTGCGTGAAAAAACAACTCATAGTACATTTTCTGCCATGTGCTTTAACATTTATTTTTGAGAGACAAAAGAAAATTCTGTTAACATTGTAGAAACCCACAATGTGAGTTTCAAACATATAATTGAATCTGTTAGTTGAACCATGTGTATGCAATGTTAACCGTCTGTTGTCGTATACGACAAAAATCTGCATCTTCTTGATCAAATTGTATCCAGCCTGAAACTCCAGAGTTTTTCGGGGTCTTTGAACAATAAATTCAAATCTGTCCAAGATTGATACACTTTATAACCAAAATTTATGATTTTTCGCTTGTTTATCACCTACTGATCGCCGCTAGCTCTGATGCTAACCATCCATTTTGTTTTCCATGATGCTCTGGGAGACGCTTGTTGTCAACCAATGGAAGGCTGGTCCGTCAACACATTAGGCCCATATAAGGCCGGCAATATGTCATCCGAGAGATCAAGCAAAGATTGTTTATTGTGAGGAGAGATCACCCGAGGATATAGAACAGAATAGTTAGATGTGACCAAAGATCATATATATATATATATATATATAACCGTTCTAAACCGTTCTACAGAGAAGAAATTCATCACTGTTTTGAGTTTTGGCATAAGTTTGGGCCTTTTTTGAAGAAATGTAAATAGTTTGTCCTTTATATGAGTTATAATGCTCATTATGTTTATTATTCTCTTCAAATACATAGGAGGTCTGTTTTAGACAACACATGCTGTTTGTGTCTCTGTCCGTGATGTCGACATGCTTGCCCTGATTCCGTCTGGTTTCCCCATGTGCAGATGCAGCTCCATACACACAAACTAGTGAGACTGTCACGTCGAGGACCGTCACACTTGCTCTTGGGGGAATTACTGGAATTGTTGGGTCTTAGTAAATTATAGAGTGTGGTCTAGACCTATTCTAAATGTAAAGTGTCTTGAGATAACTCTTACTTTAAAAAGAGTAAAATGAAAGATCGGCAGATTCAGCAAAGCATGATTTGGATTGTGATTGTTTGTTCGTGCTTGTTGTTGTAGACCTTTAGCATGCAATTGATTTGTTCTGAATTCAGAGTAAATCTCAAAACCAAGGTAAAAAAAACATGTATTTCAGGATAAGGATAATAAGGATAAATCTTTCAGGGGGAGGGGTGACCCAAAGTTTCATGTCATGACATTTCACTGTCAATTTATATTTCCAATTTTATTTTTCAGTTTCAACTTTCTGTCACTGTTCTGGTGTGGGATGGAGGAGTTTGAGGGGAGGGAGAAGGAGAGAGGGATTAATTTCTTCAGACCGAAGCTGCTGTGAAGCACAGACTGGAAAGATAATGGACGGAGCTTCTGGGTCTAACAAAAGGGAAGCCAATGCTGAAGCTCCTTAAAGCTGCATTCTCTCTAGTCTCCAGCAGGGGGCGACTTTGCTGGCTCCGAAAAGAAGTCCGTTTCTATAGAAGTCTAGATTATGTTTTCCACTTGAATCTCAGAGGACATCCACGCTTGCTTCTTGTAAATTTACGACTTTTCTTTTTGATCAATGTCTGTTGACTAAGGATTTTTAGTGTTTAGAAGATATAAAAAATGTAAACATTCAAACATCTACCCACCCGCCCAACACCTCTAAATCAAAGCTGGTCCCTTTATATATTTACCTGAAAGGAGAAAAGAGAAATCAATTACAACACATTAAAATACAATATTGTGTCTCATACATTCTTTGCTTTAGCTTTTATCTACAAATGTCAAGAAAGGATCCCAAATAGAAAGAATCTTCAAAAAAGACTTTTGGAGAGAGTATCTTATGTTGTCTAGTTTAAGATATTGCATAACTTATTTGATTCATTGAGGGGCGTACAGAGACCTGCTTGAAGAGGTGGTCTCGGTACGCTTTCCATCGAACTCTGGAAAAAAAAAATGAAGCGGAGCTGATGTCTCCTGTAGTCAGGTGTGTTCAGCAGTCTGAGGTAGTGTCTCCTGTAGTAAATGGACTGTTCTTATATAGCGCTTTTCTAGTCTTAACAACCACTCAAAGCGCTTTACATAGTACAGGAACCATTCACCATTCACATACATTCATACACTGGTGCAGGCGCAGGGCCAGGGATCGAACCACCAACCTTCCGATTGGCAAGAAACCACTCTACCACAGCCACAGCTGAGCCACAGCCGCCCGTAGTCAGGTGTGTTCAGCTTTTTTGATTTGTAATGACGCATTTTGGTACGCTTGGATTTTTCCAGGTGTAAAACCAAACCAAGCCAAACTGACCGAGGGCAAATCGCTCCAAGTTTACTACCTCACCAACTGATTCGGACCAAAGCAAACAAACTACAGGTGTGAAAATGCCCTTAGGTTGCTTTCACACCTGCCTCGTTTGGTCTGTTTAAAACAGACTGGAGCATTTGGTCTGATAGTCTGGTTGGTTTGGTGCGGTGTGAAAGCTCATCCCATCTCCGGTGCGGATCAAACAAACAAACTCTGGTTCATTTGAAAACAGGGGTCTCGGTTCTCTTCTAAGTGAAATAGAGTTTGGTTCACTTCAGGTGAGAACTTCTGACCCAAATACAGAAAGTCAACCAACAACAGAGCATTTACTAGCATGCAGCTTCAACCTTGCACACAATTTACAGACTTATATATGATTTAATGGACGATAACTTTTAGATCCATGAGCTGTTCTGAGCAAACATCGCTGGTCGTCTGTGTGACATCATCTCTCTCTCCTACTCGCGCTGTATATCAGCTGCTCATTGTTCGCCTTCTTCTAAAATATTAAAAACACTAAATCAGAACCAGAAAACCCAAGATGTTATAAATGTGGTGTTGTTCCATTATTTTCTGAGACCAGAAGTGTCGGCAAGTTTCAGATATTCTGTCCAATAAACAAGTGACCGTTACGACTGTGTGACGTGTGTTTACAGTGTTTGGTGCGTTTGACAAAGTTCAACGCAAACCGAACCAAATGAAAAATGCAACCGAAATGCACCGAATTATAGGTGTGAAAGTGCATATCCTGTGATATAACACCAAACAGAGCAATGAGAGGGGATGGATGAAAGTTTGGATAGTTTTTTTGTGTGTGTGTGTGTGTGTGTGTGTGTGTGTGTGTGTAGTATGATGCAATCTATTTTGATAACACCAATATGGCGTACACAGACGCCCACTGCTGATGTAAGGAAACTGTAATGAGTGTCATTAGCGTGGATGAACAACATGCCAGGCCTCAGGGGGGGGGGCGGCCTGACTTCAGCCAGATAATTATCACCCAGTGGTCACTGGGTGTGCCGGCCTCAGGGGACAACTGAGAAACAACCAAACAACAGTTATCACACACACACATACTTTTTCTCCTACGAATGAAAAGTTTAATTTATGAGTAATTAAAGTGACATCACTGAGTCATTTTGCTGACTTTAATAATAAACTGTTAAACTACGCCACACAAAAGTAGAGGTGGAAAAAGTACTCAGAACTTATACTTTAATAAAAGTACCACAGTGTAGAAATACTCTATTACAAGGAAAAGTCCTGCATTCAAAATAGGGCTGCTCGATTATGGAAAGAATTATTTTGGTCAATACTGAAATCATTATTATTAACCACGGTTACTTGTTGACTTTTGGAAAAGATGTTGCATTTATTGAAACAAACAAATCAGAGCCGTGGTCAGTTAATGTATATATTTAGGATACAATTACGCATTCTGTCCTTCCGTGATCGTCTGCCTTGCTCTCACTCTCTGTTTCATTACAGCGGCCGTGTTTCTTTTCTTTTTTCAGGCCTCAGGCCCTGCAGACTGGACCAGAGTTCATGGTGATCATGGTTGACCTCCTCACTGCTGGGCCTGTGCCTGGATCACCCAGCTCGTTTGATGTTCACTGCTCATACTAAGCCCTTGAAACAGTAGTTGGCCAATATTGGATAATAAAATATAATACATGATAGGTATTGTGTGGTTGAATTACAATAAGGAATGGTCAATAGTAAGCACTGTGGCCTTACAGCAAGAAGCTACTGGGTTGGAACCCTGGTGGCCCGGGGCCTTTCTGCTTGGAGTTTGCATGTTCTTCCCGTGTCTGCATGGGTTTTCTCCAGGTGCTCCGGTTTCCCTCTCCCTTTCACTTAATCATAAGTCGCTTTGGATAGCGCCAGCTAACATGTCATTTAATGGAATGGAATGGAATGAACAAGTGAACTAAAGCACATATAATAAGACTTAGAACATAACACCGTAACAAAATAAAACTCTAAAAACTAAATAACAAAAACTATGTGCTGCTGTGTGCTTGTGTGCATGTGTGTGTTGTAAATAAAATAATTGGTACCAGTCCTGACTTTGCAATGCATTCTTTTTCTGATCAAGAAAACTAACATCTCCTTGTAAGCAATATAAATATTTACTGCCATTGTATTGTTGGAGCAGCAGCAGATGGCACAGAATCATGCAAATGTTTAATGTTCTCTCTCTCTCCCTCTCTCTCAGAACATACACTTTCACAAAGGCCGGTGCATGTTTATCATATATTGTATGGTGCTATGGACTCAAGTGGCAAATCTGAATCGGCAAAGTGGCCTACTGTAATATTCTAGAAGTAAACCACAAGTGTGGTCCAGTCTGCAGAGCCTGAGGAGATCAGGATGAGAGAAGCAACATGGCAGCTTCCTCACTAATATGATGAGAAGCTTGCAATGTGGCCCAATTGTATCTGCAGGAGTTCTTCATCACACTCAAATTAAAGTTTTTTACAATCACTAATTTCAGAACCTTGATGTCATTTTTCAAAACTCTAGACACAAAACTCAAAACGGTCATCACTTGTAACACAGGCTATCCAATGTTCAAAACACTGCATTGTGCATTCATATCTTTAAAGAAATCTTGCACTTGCACATTCATTGGTTCAAAAAAGTAATTGATTGTGAGATACCATTGAAACGTTACTTTAGATCACCCACACACAAGCTACACATAGTTTCACTGTATCATCGTTCGTACAATCATTACAGTTTCTTACAATCACTTTGGCACTAATTTCAGAACCTTGACGTCATTTTTCAAAACTCTAGACATAAAACTCACAACCAATGATCAAAATACACCTTTTTCAAAACTCTAACACTTCTTTCAATTGCTTGGATACAATACACATAAACCAAAGATCATTTGTTCATTTAACAAAGATCACCTGTTCAATATGGCACAACTTAACATCAAAGTACTACTATTTCAAAAAGCAATTCACACATTACAGTTCAGATAATTGGCTATTCATTTCATTACAATCATCTATCAATCGATACAACTGCTCAAAATGACGTGAAAGTAACTGTTCCATTACTCTTAATGCATAGTTGTATGGAAACAGACACACAATATTCCATGTTTAGATCATGAAAGTTTCAAGATAACGAGATTCATTGTCACCAATTAGTGTGGAGCATGAACCAATTAGAATACAGTATCTATGGATGTAATATTTCATCATCATTCTTATATGGTCCCATGTACCACCTTTGAGACTATTTACAGTATTGACAGTACTAAACTATGTGGAGGCAGGCCCTTGGAAATGCTTGTCCAATTCTGCCAACTCGATATACTTTATATATATACTGTATATATACATATACACTCGTACCACATTGTTCGCCATGCCCAAAGGTTTTTTCCAAGATGTTTGGCTAATTGCAATGTAGATGAGAACCTGTGGCCAAATCCACAAGACATAGTTGATGAAGATGTAGAAGTACAGTAATCACTTCTTTGTTTTGCTTTTTACAGTACAAGAAAGTTGAGGAACCATGCATTTGATGTTTTACAGTACTGCCTTTTCTTTTCTGTAGCTAATTATTTAGCTTTGATTCAAATAACCCTATGTTGTGATCGTACTGTATTGTTTTTCATCAATACATTTCAGGTTTTGTTCAATGAATCCAATGTGTCTGTAGTATTCTCTCTACTACTGCAGTACTTTTATAGGGATGTATTTACATCTAGTACCATAATGAAACATCGATCACCTATTTTGTACTACAATATTTAATGATTGTACGAACGATGACACAGTGAAACTATGGGTAGCTTGTGTGTGGGTGATCTAAAGTAACATTTCAATGGTATTTCACAATCCATTAGTTTTTTGAACCAGTGATTGTACAAGTGCAAGATTTCTTTAAAGATATGAATGCACAATGCAATGTTTTGGACATTGGACAGCCTGTGTTACAAGTGATGACTGTTGTGAGTTTTGTGTCTAGAGTTTTGAAAAATTACGTCAAGGTTCTGAAATTAGTAGCAAAGTGATTGTAAAAAACTTTAAAATAAGTGATACATGTTTCATTATGGTGCTACATGTACATCCCTGTAAAAGTACTGCAGTAGTAGAGAGAATACTACAGACACAGTGGAATCATTGAACAATATCTGAAATTTATCAAAAGCATTCACAAAATAGGCTTATTTGAATCAAAGCAAAATAATTAGCTAGGAAATAGAAAAGACTGTAGTATTGTTACTGGAAATAGAAAAGACTGTAGTACTGTTACTGTTAACATCAAATTTTGTGTTCCTCAACTTGCTTGTACTGTAAAAACAAAGGAGTGATTACTGTATTCTACATCTTGATCAACTCTGTCTTGTGGATTTGACCACAGGTTCTCATCTACATCACAATGGATGTTTTCATTAGCCAAACATCTTGGAAAAAACCTTTGGGCATGGCAAACAATGTGGTACGAGTGTATATATATACATATATATATATATATATATATATATATATATATATATATATATATATATGTGTAAATATATATATATATGTATGTATATATATATATATATATATATATATACATATATATATATACATATGTATATATATATAGACACAGCACTTTACAGTATACATAAAGTATATATCTCAATCATCAGTAACGTAGGACCAGTGACTCAAATCTGTTCTGTGTTCCGTGCTGTCGTCCGTCTGGGGGGCTGTCGGCGTTCATTTTGGCCGACCTGACATGTTCTGTTGGCGGCAGGGAAGCCGGGACTCACCCGGAAATGACGAGCGGAATGAGGTGACTAGAGTCTCTCAAAATCTGACGAAAATCTTCTAAACTGACCTTTGTTGAGCTGAAATGAAGACAGATTCAGCAACTGCACGGCCTATTTCTCGCTTAAAATGTTTTCAGAAACATGTTTCAGTGAACTATCTTAGTACAATATGAGATCGTCATATTGGCCGCCATGACAGTCTGGCTCTGAATTTCCGGAGAAAACAAACCCATGTGACACGTTCGTGCAATCATTTCTTGTGCGACATTACATATTAGCGCCGCCTGCTGCTATAGAGATGTATTACGTCTCGTCTTTTTGGTCTGTTCTGTGGCAGTTTTTTGGACCTCGGGGACGCGACTGATCATATCGACGGGGTTTTCTGTCAACGGTCGGCCGTCGACTATATGTGTCTACATCATTAAGTACCTCGTTCTTCTGGCAGTTATTACAGCTCTCATACTTTTATTTTGACACGTTAATGTTACTTCCTGTCGAGAGCGGATTTGTTTTAGTCAACTTTGATCTTAACACGTAAGACCAAAATAACATTATAAACGAGACCTGTGTTCCATCAGATTTTCAGTGATTATGCACATTATAAAAATGAGCCCGTATTCTCGCTCTTGGGTTAAAACGGAAAAATGAATAACAAAAACACAACAGTTGAAAAACTAGCAGTGTTCCAGTTAATTTTTAATTTGTATGGACATTGGAAAAACGAGAAAAACTGAGCTCATAATTTTGTTTTTCCGTTATTGGTCCATCCATCCATGTTCGTCCGCTTATCCGGTGTCGGGTCGCGGGGGGAGCAGCTCCAGCAGGGGACCCCAAACTTCCCTTTCCCGAGCAACATTAACCAGCTCCGACTGGGGGATCCCGAGGCGTTCCCAGGCCAGGTTGGAGATATAATCCCTCCACCTATTCCTGGGTCTTCCCCGAGGCCTCCTCCCAGCTGGACGTGCCTGGAACACCTCCCTAGGGAGGCGCCCAGGGGGCATCCTTACCAGATGCCCGAACCACCTCAACTGGCTCCTTTCGACGCAAAGGAGCAGCGGCTCTACTCTGAGCTCCTCACGGATGACTGAGCTTCTCACCCTATCTCTAAGGGAGACGCCAGCCACCCTCCTGAGGAAACCCATTTCGGCCGCTTGTACCCTGGATCTCGTTCTTTCGGTCATGACCCAGCCTTCATGACCATAGGTGAGGGTAGGAACGAAAACTGACCGGTAGATCGAGAGCTTTGCCTTCTGGCTAAAGTCTCTTTTCGTCACAACGGTGCGATATATTGAATGCAATACCGCACCCGCTGCACCGATTCTCCGACCAATCTCCCGCTCCGTTGTCCCCTCACTCGCGAACACAACCCCAAGGTACTTGAACTCCTTCACTTGGGGTAAGGACTCATTCCCTACCCGGAGAAGGCATTCCATCGGTTTCCTGCAGAGAACCATGGCCTCAGATTTAGAGGTGCTGATCCTCATCCCAACCGCTTCACACTCGGTTGCGAACCGATCCAGTGAGTGCTGAAGGTCGCAGGCCGATGAGGCCATCAGGACCACATCATCTGCAAAGAGCAGCGATGAGATCCCCAGCCCACCAAACTGCAACCCCTTCCCACCCCGACTACGCCTCGATATCCTGTCCATAAATATTACAAACAGGATTGGTGACAAAGCGCAGCCCTGGCGGAGGCCAACCCTCACCTGAAACGAGTCCGACTTACTACCGAGAACCCGGACACAGCTCTCACTTTGGTCATACAGAGATTGGATGGCCCTGAGAAGAGACCCCTCACCCCATACTCCCGCAGCACCTCCCACAGTATCTCCCGGGGACCCGGTCATACGCCTTCTCCAAATCCACAAAACACATGTAGACCCGGTTGGGCATACTCCCAGGCTCCCTCCAGGATCCTTGCGAGAGTGAAGAGCTGGTCCGTTGTTCCACGACCAGGACGGAATCCGCATTGTTCCTCCTCAACCCGAGGTTCGACTATCGGCCGAACCCTCCTTTCCAGCACCTTGGAGTAGACTTTACCAGGGAGGCTGAGAAGTGTGATACCCCTATAATTGGCACACACCCTCTGGTCCCCCTTTTTAAAAAGGGGAACCACCACCCCAGTCTGCCACTCCTTTGGCACCGTCCCAGACTTCCACGCAATGTTGAAGAGGCGTGTCAACCAGGACAGCCCTTCCACACCCAGAGCCTTGAGCATTTCTGGACGGATCTCATCAATCCCCGGGGCTTTGCCACTGTGTAGTTGTTTGACTACATCAATGACTTCCGCCTGGGAAATCGACGACAATCCCCCATCATCCTCCAGCTCTGCCTCTAACATAGAGGGCGTATTAGTCGGATTCAGGAGTTCCTCAAAGTACTCCTTCCACCGCCCTATTACCTCCTCAGTTGAGGTCAACAGTGTCCCCTCCTTATTGTACACAGCTTGGATGGTTCCCCGCTTCCCCCTCCTGAGGTGGCGAACAGTTTTCCAGAAGCACTTTGGTGCCGACCGAAAGTCCTTCTCCATGTCTTCTCCAAACTTCTCCCACACCTGCTGCTTTGCCTCTTTCACGGCAGAGGCTGCAGCCCTTCGGGCCCTTCGGTACCCTGCAACTGCCTCCGGAGTCCTCCGGGATAACATATCCCGGAAAGACTCCTTCAGTCGGACGGCTTCCCTGACCACCGGTGTCCACCACGGTGTTCGTGGGTTACCGCCCCTTGAGGCACCTAAGACCCTAAGACCACAGCTCCTCGCCGCAGCTTCAGCAATGGAAACTTTGAACATTGTCCACTCGGGTTCAATGCCCCCAGCCTCCACAGGGATGCACGAAAAGCTCCGCCGGAGGTGTGAGTTGAAAGTCTGTTGAACAGGGGCCTCCTCCAGACGTTCCCAATTTACCCGCACTACACGTTTGGGCTTACCAGGTCTGTCCAGAGTCTTCCCCCACCCTCTGACCCAACTCATCACCAGATGGTGATCGGTTGACAGCTCTGCCCCTCTCTTCACCTGAGTGTCCAAAACATACGGCCTCAGATCAGATGAAACGATTATGAAATCGATCATTGACCTTGGCCTAGGGTGCTCTGGTACCAAGTACACTTATGAGCATCCCTATGTTCGAACATGGTGTTCGTTATAGACAATCCATGACTAGCACAGAAGTCCAACAACAAACAACCACTCTGGTTTAGATCAGGGAGGCCGTTCCTCCCTATCACGCCTCCAGGTGTCTCCATCATTGCCCACGTGTGCGTTGAAGTCCCCCAGCAGAACAATGGAGTCCCCCCTGGAGCCCCATGCAGGACTCCAGTCAAGGTCTCCAAGAAGGCCAAATACTCCGAACTCCTGTTTGGTGCATATGCACAAACAACAGTCAGAGTTTCCCCGACAACCCGCAGGCGTGGGGAGGCGACCCTCTCGTCCACCGGGGTAAACTCCAACACAGCGGCGCTCAGCCGGGGCTTGTGAGTATCCCCACACCCGCCCGGGCGCCTCACACCCTGGGCAACTCCGGGGAAGAAAAGAGTCCAACCCCTATCCAGGAGTATGGTTCCAGAGCCAAGACTGCGTGAGGTAAGCCCCACCAGATCTAACCGGTAGCGCCCACCTCCCGCACCAGTTCCGGCTCCTTCCCCACAGAGAGGTGACGTTCCACGTCCCCAGAGCCAGCGTCTGCCGCCCGGGTCTGGTCCGTCGAGGCCCCTGACCTTCACTGCCACCCATGTGGCATCGCACCCGACCCCAACGGTTCCTCCCACAGGTGGTGGGCCCATGGGATGGAGAGGGAGTTGCCACGTAGCTTGTTCGGGCTGTGCCCGGCCGGGCTCCGTGGCAAACCCGGCCACCAGGCGCTCGCCGACGAGCCCGCCGTCTGGGCCTGGCTCCAGACGGGGGCCCCGGGCTTCCTCCGGGCAGGGTAACTTCACCTCTACTTAGCTTTTTCATTGGGGTTTTTGAACCATTCTTTGTCTGGCCCCTCACCTGAGACCACTTTGCCTTGGGAGACCCTACCATCAGCACAAAGCTCCAGACAACACAGCCCTCAGGTTCACAGAGGCACACAAACCTCTCCACCACGATAAGGTGATGGTTCACGGAGAGGTTATTGGTTTGAAACCAAAAACAAAACATTGACCCATTTTTTCTTTTTGGTTGAAAACGAAAAACGGTTTATACTTTAGTACCCTGACCGGTGATATGGTATATACTCATTGAATGCTTAAACATCATTGGAGCCCTTGTTGACATGCAACTGCGGACATGTCTAAAGTTTGCCAGGGTGAACTTAATGCAATTACAAACCTTCATAATATGTGATTTAATTTTAAAATAGTTATCAATGTATACTCCAAGGTATTTAAATGAATCTCTCCCGTGCTACGACTACATCCGGTTCTGCACAGTGACTTTTAGATTTACTAAAAAACATACAAACAGTTTTGGATACATTCAGTTGAAGGCAATTATGATTTTGCCATTCTATTATCTTTTGCATTGAGTTTGTTAGCAGATCAGCAGCTTAGCTGCATTGTTAGCATGTACAAAAATTACTGTGTCATCTGCATACATTTGGGTGTTGCCCTGTGGGACACCTGCAGACATGGAAATAGCATCTGATTGATGATTCCTAACTCTAACAAACTGAGTCTGATGTGTTAAGTAAGATTCTACCCATTTAATGGTGCATGCAGAGAAGTTAGTTTAGATAAAAGAACTTCATGATTAAATGCTTATTTTAAATCTAGAAAAAACGCACCAACAACCTCTCCTCAATCAAACAGTGACTTGACTTTTTCAACAAAATAGCAATTGGCGGTTTCTGTTGAGTGATTAATACGGAAGCCGAATTGATTTGGATGTAAAGGATTGGAACTGGTATTTAAACAATTTGTTATTTGTTCTAAGAGAAATTTTTCGGCCACCTTAGAAAACACCGGCAGGATACTAATGGGTCTGTAGTTGCAGATAGACCAGCGATCGCCTCCTTTAAATACAGAAAAGACTGCTGCTAATTTCCACACATTTGGGAACAATCCTGTGCAAATAAAAGTTTAACAATTTTCGTAATTGGGTAGACTAATGATTCAGAAAGGTATTTCAACATAATAGTGTTCATACCAATGACATCTTTCGCTCAAGATGGCCACAGAGATCAATTCACTCTCATAACATCTGCCTCAGTGATATATTCTATATTAAAAGCTGGTTCTGTCTGTCTGACTTGGCAAGGGGTATTCTTATATTCAGAGGAAAAATACTTGATATTTTCTACTGAGTCAATGAAATGATTATCAAAATCATCAGCTACTTCAGCTGGCTTGTTTATTAATTTTCCACTAACAACAAGTTCAAGTGATTTGGCATTGTTAACATTATGGGCCCTATCTTGCACTCAGTGCATTCCTATTTTGCACCCGACGCACAGCAGACTTTTCCCTCCACAGATGCACGTCGGTAAATTAGGGAATGTATTTGCGCTCCCGGGGGCGGTTCAGCAAAAAGAGGAGGCGTGTTCCGGCGCAAACGTTCCCTGATGCTATTTTGCAGTTTCAAAAAACAATTCCACCACAGACCAGGAAAAACCTGGTCTAAAGTCAGTGGCGCTAGTCTAAAGTCAGTAGCGCGTTATTCAGATGTTATTTTAGGGACGCATGCTTGGCCCAACCGCATACACTTTGCTTCTCTCATCTACACGGAAGCAGCAATTCTCATTTTTGCAAACCAAACATAATTACAAGGAAAAATATTACTGAAAATGCGCTTCAGGTGTTTGGATAGGTCAGGAGGCACTTTACAGTACAGTCCTCAAAAAGTCGCAGCATTCTTTGTGGCTTGTTGTGTTTTACACAACATTTCCATGAATTATGGATGTGTTGATGACATAAATGAGGAAATATTAGAGGACTTAAGGAGACGTGATGTTGAACTACGGTGGGATTGGACACTCCGGCAGAATCTGGTCCGGGAGGCAATGCGCGATGCGCTATGCCGTCATAATAGCAATCCACCATGGAACAAGCGTGCCTGCTCTTAAAGGGAATGTGAGATGACACTCTGATTGGTTTATTGCACGTTACGCCCAAACCACACCTAGCTACTTCAGACCAACCCATTTTAGAGTTGCGTCGGGCGCAAGACTCGTTTATCCCGGCGGTATAATAGCAACAGCGGCCGAGATCCGCCCACAAAGCTACTTGCGTTTCACGTTTGATACTTGCGTTTCAGATCGTTAAAATAGGGCCCTATGTCCCATTAGTTTTTTTAACTGGCTCCAAATAATTTTAGTATTACTTCCTGCTTTTTTAATTATAGTCAGAAAGAAGTTGGCTTTGGCCATCCTATGCTATTCCATAGCATAGTAAATATGTCTATCTCTGCTTGCTCCAGATTTAATGGCAGATTTTAAAGCCATGTCCCGTTTTTTCATTAAATTTAAGATTTCTGTGGTTATCCAAGGAATGATGTTCTTTTTATTCCTATGTCGTTGTCTGCATGTGAACGCATTAATTGATCTCTTCAGTTGTTGTGTAAGTCTTTGACTGTCTTCTTCCAAAGATTGTCCTACAAGTACAGTCTCCCAGTTGATGCTCTGAACAGCACTTATAAACTGATCATGCATATTTTTTGGAATATTTAAAGATTCCTGTTCTTGGACAAGCAGAGTGAAATGCTTGTTATTTAGCTTCCTGGCTATCAGGATCATATTATGGTCAGATAGTCCAGTCAGCATGTTAAAGGATTTGATGTTACTTCCTGGCCCCGGCAAGTTTGAAGAAGGAAACATGGAGGATTACACATATTCAAAATCCAAATTTCAGGAACAGGAGTCTTCTTCTTCGCCCGGATAAAGAAAAAGGATATTGAAAAGAGCAAGAGATGGTTTAGTTGAAGCGTGAAGGCTACCATAGCTGTAATACGTACTTTGAACTGAGGTCTGTGGCCTTTACTTTTTGAGGGGTCTAAATGCTCCACCAAAATAACTTCCTTCCCCAAACTATTTCGCAGAGCCAGCGTTGCTGCGTCCGAAGCTTAGCCCCTCCCATGACGATTGTAATTGGTTTAAAGAAATGCAAATAACCCAAGAGCGTTTTTTTTCCCTGTCCTAAAATGTATCCGTGGTCTAGCCAGATCTTACTCCACACCGCTGTGGAAATGGGTCTAGCAATGTCTGACTAGGCTAATGCAAAACAAAAAAGCATGTTGGCTAATAATAGGGAAACATTGTGTTTGTGGGTAGACGGACCTTCAGTTAGCAGCTGATGCAAATTGATTTCAGCCAGGACAAAACCCAGTACTGTATTTTCACTCTATTTTCAATTGACATTTTATGCCTGAGTTTGTTTTACTCTTTCTTAAATTCTTTTTTTTGTTTGATATTTACTAACTTTTGATTGATTTTATTGACACAAATCTGATTCCATACTCATAGGCCATCTTGTTTATTCAATATTCTACATCATTATTATGTTAACATGATTAAAAAAGGGCAACTCCATCCATCTTCGTCCGCTTATCCGGTGTCGGGTCGCGGGGGGAGCAGCTCCAGCAGGGGACCCCAAACTTCCCTTTCCCGAGCAACATTAACCAGCTCCGACTGGGGGATCCCGAGGCGTTCCCAGGCCAGGTTGGAGATATAATCCCTCCACCTAGTCCTGGGTCTTCCCCGAGGCCTCCTCCCAGCTGGACGTGCCTGGAACACCTCCCTAGGGAGGCGCCCAGGGCAACTCATTCACAACAAACCACAAAATAATAGTAAAATGGAATGAACAGTGTAACATGTAAGGTAAAATATTGTGAGACCAAATTGACATTAAACACACCTAAAATCCTATCACTTCTAGTTTGATCTAGGTCAGTGGTTCCCAAAGTGGGGTCTGAGGATCCAAAGGGGTCCCTGAGGGGGTTCCATGGGGTCCCCAGCAAAAGGGAGAATGATTATTTTCACTATAATTATATCCATTAGTTACACCATGACAGAATGTATGACTATTTTAATCATGGATTTCATACACTTATGTTAATAAAATATCCTAAAGGAAAAATCTTGTCAAATGGGGTCCCCTGGCCTAATTTGTGTCAGTTTAGGTGTCATTTACTGTATGTGAAAAAGTTTGGAAACCACTATTCTAGGTTATGATATCAATGGCCCAAGTTTTATTGGCCTTTAGTCAGCCTAAAGAAAGCAACGTATAATATTCTTTTAACACGTGCTTTAACATTTAATGTGTGAGAAATTGATTTTTTTATGAACAGTTGGGACTAATTCAAACTCACAATGTGAGTTTCAAAGCCCCCCTTTAAAAGTTATGTAATAGAAAACAAGATCTATGGACAAATACATTTCACATATTCAAGAAGCATATTTTGTAGCTTAGCAATATATGGTTTGCTAAATGTGCGTTTCAAGTTTTACATTTTGTAGCAAGAATCTTCTTAAAAAATCTAAAAATCACTCCTTTGATTTGAGGCAGACTCAGGCCGTAAACTAGAGGGTTATTAATGGGGGGGATCATCAAATACTCTAAAGATAAAACAACTGTGATGATCGGATTCGTTTTATCAGCCTCAAATCGAGTCAATGACAGCTCACAGAAGAGAGAGAAAGAATAGGTCATGAATGTCACGATGTGAGGCAGGCAGGTCTGTAACGCCTTTCCTCTGAATTCAGACGAGCTTCTCCTGCAAACAAGCAGAATACGTAGATAGGTGTACAGGACAAAGAACAGGGGGATGAAGATGATTGTTATCACAAGAGACTGACCTACTATGTTGTTCAGAGTTGTGTCAACACAGGAGAGCTGAACCACAGGCCAGTTGGAACAGAAAATTCTGTGCAGTTTATTGCCACACAACGGTAATCGGAGAGTAAGATACAGCATAAAACCCACACCAAATGCAGGGTAGAGCACGGCAAAAGTCACAAGATGTGTTACCATCTTAAATGTCATTTTACTGTGATAATGTAAAGGATGGCAAATAGCAGCAAATCTATCGTAGGCCATGATGCTCAGAATAGTCTGCTCACATGATGCATAGCTGTAAATAACATATATCTGAATGAAACATAATGGACGTGACATTAAATGAGTGTCAGACAGAATATCCATCAGAAACCTGGGGAAGAAGCCGGCTGAGCCGTACAGAGAGTTAACAGACAGACAGCAGATAAAAATATACATGGGCTGATGCAGAGACTTCTCCAGACAGACTGACAGAATAATGACAATGTTAGCAGAGACAACAGTCATGTAGAACAACAGACACAGACTGAAGAACAGATATCTGAGGGGCCCAAAGTCTGCAAACAGAGTGAACTGAAAATACAAAGGATTCAGGCTGTTGGTGCTATTCATGTCTGCACAGCAGCAGAGCTGGAAGAAGAGAAGTGAAAACAGATTGAGGTACAGTAAATCAGATTAAAATGTGTGCATCAAAATGTCCTATTTTAACAGTAGACACAACACTTGCAATAAACCTGCATTCATGTAAGTTGCATAAACTGCACATTTCTAACAATTTTGCCTGATAATATTCTGCATAAGTAACACATTTCAGATAGTTCAGAAAGACATATTCAAAAAATATATATGGAAGGAAAAAGGTCAGTGTCACATGAACTAAATGCACAAGCAACCTCACACTTTTCATTGAACAATATTACAGTTGAATGAATGAAAAAGAGATGTATCCAGGTTAAGAAGGCTCATACATGACAGACATTCAAAGGGTTCTTTTCCACAAGTTAAATATTTGCAATTACGTTCAACCTTTCTGTAAAGCTTTTAGCGTAGTGAAGTTGTCCACTTTTGTGTCTTATAACAGCTGATATAATCAGCTGAAACAATATACTGTATATAGTGTTCATATGTGTCCTGTGGTCTGTCCAGCAGTCAAAAAAATATTCAGAAAACAGTCTTTGCATCAGTGTATGTAAACATAGGTTTTAGAATAATACACAGCACCCTCCCCTACAGCACCTCCCCGACCTTCAGCAGACTGAGGCAGCAGCTGAACTTTTATCCTATTTGTTGTCACACTGAGAGTAGCAACCTGTAAACACGGGGTCCAAAGGGAGCTACGCTGTGTTACACACTGAGTACTCTTATGTGTGTGTGTGTGTGTGTTGCTATAACCGAGCCCAGACTGCTAAGGCCGAGGAGATATCCTATTTCTTTTTAGATTATTTTTTTGCCATTTTTTTTACTTCAGCCAGATAATTATCACCCAGTGGACACTATTATTGTCCACTGACTATTATTGTAAAATAATAGTTTTTCTAGATAACATTGTTTTTGTGATCGTTAGTAGCAGGGATCAAAATTGCAATAAAAAATGTATTCATTGAAAAGCCCTAATTTAAAATGTTACTCAAGTAAAAGTACAAAATAATCAGCATCAAAATGCAATGTAATGTACAAAAAGTACTCATTCTGCAGAATAATACAGTGGGGCAAAAAAGTATTTAGTCAGCCACCAATTGTGCAAGTTCTCCCACTTAAAAAGATGAGAGCGGCCAGTAATTTTCATAGGTACACTTCAACTATGAGAGACAATGAGAAAAAAAATCCTGAAATTCACATTGTAGGATTTTTAATGAATTAATTGGTGAATTCCTCGGTAAAATAAGTATTTGGTCACCTACAAACAAGCAAGATTTCTGGCTCTCACAGACCTGTAACTTTTTCTTTAAGAGGCTCCTCTGTCCTCCACTTGTTAGCTGTATTAATGGCACCTGTTTGAACTTATCAGTATAAAAGACACCTGTCCATAACCTCAAACAGTCACACTCCAAACTCCACTATGGCCAAGACCAAAGAGCTGTCAAAGGACACCAGAAACAAAATTGCAGACCTGCACCAGGCTGGGAAGACTGAATCTGCAATTGTTGTGAAGAAATCAACTGTGGGAGCAATTATTTGTGTGTCTCTATGACCTTGAGGGCTGTGTTGTCTGGAGCTGTGTGCTCCTGGTAGGGTCTCCCAAGGCAAAGTGGTCTCAGGTGAGGGGCCAGACAAAGAATGGTTCAAAAATCCTATGATACAACGAGGTAGAGATGGAGTGACCCTGCCCGGAGGAAGCCCGGGGCCCCTGTCTGGAGCCAGGCCCAGATGGCGAGCGTCTGGTGGGCGGGCACAGCCCGAAAAAGCTATGTGGCTCCCATCTCTCCAGCCCATGGGCCCACCACCTGTGGGAGGAACTGCTGGGGTCGGGTGCGCTGCCAAATGGGTGGAAGTGAAGGTCAGGGGCCTCGACGGACCAGACCCGGGCAGCAGACGCTGGCTCTGGGGACGTGGAATGTCACCTCTCTGTGGGGTAAGGAGCCGGAACTGGTGTGGGAGGTGGAGCACTACCGGTTAGATCTGGTGGGCCTTACCTCTACGCACAGTCTCGGTTCTGGAACCATACTCCTGGATAGGGGTTGGACTCTTTTCTTCTCCGGAGTTGCCTAGGGTGTGAGGCGCCGGGCGGGTGTGGGGATACTCACAAGCCCCCGGCTGAGCGCCGCTACGTTGGAGTTTACCCCGGTGGACGAGAGGGTCGCTTCCCTATGCCTAGGTTATGGGGGGGAAAACTCTGACTGTTGTTTGTGCATATGCACCAAACAAGAGTTCGGAGTATTCGGCCTTCTTGGAGACCTTGAATGGAGTCCTGCATGGGGCGCCAGTGGGGGACTCCATTGTTCTGCTGGGGGACTTCAACGCGCACATGGGCAATGATGGAGACACCTGGAGAGGCGTGATTGGGAGGAACGGCCTCCCTGATCTAAACCAGAGTGGTTATTTGTTGTTGGACTTCTGTGCTAGTCATGGATTGTCTATAACGAACACCATGTTCAAACATAGGGATGCTCATAAGTGTACTTGGTACCAGAGCACCCTAGGCCAAAGGGCAATGATCGATTTTATAATCGTTTCATCTGATCTGAGGCCGTATGTTTTGGACACTCGGGTGAAGAGAGGGGCGGAGCTGTCAACTGATCACCATCTGATGGTGAGTTGGGTCAGGGGGTGGGGGAAGACTCTGGACAGACCTGGTAAGCCCAAACGGGTAGGGCATTGAACCCGAGTGGACAATGTTCAAAGTTTCCATTGCTGAAGCTGCGGCGAGGAGCTGTGGTCTTAGGGTCTTAGGTGCCTCAAGGGGCGGTAACCCACGAACTCCGTGGTGGACACCGGTGGTCAGGGAAGCCGTCTGACTGAAGAAGAAGTCTTTCCGGGATATGTTATCCCAGAGGACTCCGGAGGCAGTTGCAGGGTACCGAAGGGCTGCAGCCTCTGCCGTGAAAGAGGCAAAGCAGCGGGTGTGGGAGAAGTTTGGAGAAGACATGGAGAAGGACTTTCGGTCGGCACCAAGGTGCTTCTGGAAAACTGTTCGCCACCTCAGGAGGGGGAAGTGGGGAACCATCCAAGCTGTGTACAGTAAGGATGGGACACTGTTGACCTCAGCTGAGGAGGTAATAGGGCGGTGGAAGGAGCACTTTGAGGAACTCCTGAATCTGACTAATACGCCCTCTATGTTAGAGGCAGAGCTGGAGGATGATGGGGGATCATTGTCAATTTCCCAGGCGGAAGTCACTGATGTAGTCAAAGATGTAGTCGAAGAGGAACAATGCGGATTCCGTCCTGGTCGTGGAACAACGAACCAGCTCTTCACTCTCACAAGAATCCTGGAGGGAGCCTGGGAGTATGCCCAACCTGTCTACATGTGTTTTGTGGATCTGGAAAAGCCCACCGTCACATGAAAACTCAACGGTTTGTCCTCAAGAGTCGGAGATATGTGCTGTCAAAATCCATTTTTTTCCATCTGGAACATAGTTGAATGTGAGGACCTGTGTCTTTTTCACATTCAATTTATAGCCTGATAATAAACCAAAGTCCTCAATTGTTGACATGAGTGCTGGTAAAGATTCAGTGGGTTGCGTCAGGTGACTCAGGTTGATCTTAATCCTGGCCGTGGGTTTATTATAGAGAGATTGAATAGTTTTGACAAAAGTTTCATGGAAACCAAATCGCTCCAGCACCATATACAGGAAATCCCACCTGACAGAGTCAAATGCCTTTTCTGCATCCAGTCCCACTATTATTGCTTCTAATCTTTTTTTGATTATGGTCTGCATTACATGCAATGTGCACCGAATATTATCCTGTGTCTGTCTTTGTTTTATAAATCCAGTCTGGTCCTGGTGAATTATATCTGGCAAAATTGTTTCTAAACGTTTGGCTAGAATGGCAGTGAATAGTCTGTAGTCTTGGTTAAGAACACTCACTGGTCTATAATTAGAGCATTCCAATTTGTCCTTTCCTTCTTTTGGAATAACCGAAATGAAAGCTTCCTTCCAGGAGTTCAGGATTTCTCCCTTTTTGAGTACCCAGTTAAATGCATTTTTCAGCAGGGGGATCAATGGTTCCCGCAGCACTTTATAAAACTCAGATGTATATCCATCCGTGCCTGGATCCTTATTTGTCTTCAGCTTCAAAATTGCTGAGTTGACTTCTTCAGTTGAGATCTCCCTGGTCAGAGCTGAGTTCTGGTCCCCAGTTACTTTTCACTTCATGACTGAGAATAGACTTAATAAGAAAGGTGGTGGAGTCGCTATTTTGTTTAATGATTCATTTAAATGTACAAAATTATCCTACAGCAATTTTGCTAGTTTTGAACATGTGGCTCTTCAGCTGATGTCTTCTCCTCAAGCTATATTTCTTAATATTTATAGGCCACCAAAATACTGTGCAGCCTTTTTTGAAGATTTTGCTGAACTGCTGTCTGCGATCTGTATTGATTTTGATTGTGTGATTATTGCTGGCGATTTTAACATTCATGTTGACAATCCCCAGGACAAAGGAACTTTAATCTTTAATTTGAATTCTTTAATGGCATTTTCTCTGTAAAAAAAGGATTCAAACTAAGGTAATCAAAAAACGGTATATCACTGAGAACACTAGTGAGTCATTTGTTCAGATTTTCTCTTCCACACCTGCTCTTTCAGGGGTCTCAGTGACCGACGTTGTAGATAATTTGAATTGTTTTTTACAAAATTACAAACATTATTGATGCCATTGCCCCCATTAAGGATAAAACTGTCTCTTTTAAAAATAAATCCCCATGGAGAAATGCCACATTGGTAAGAGCAGAAAAAAGGGAGTGTCTAAAATCCGAACATAGATGGCGAAAAAGTAATCTCCAGGTCCATTATGAGTCCTATAAAGAGAGACTTCAAACTTATAACTTTGAACTAAGGAATGCAAGGGAGTCTTTCTTCACTGAAATTATTGCTAGAAACAATAATAACTCACGTACATTATTTGCTACAGTCGATAGACTAACAAACCCTCCAGTCCCAGTAAAATCTGAATTTTTATCCGTTAAACCCTATAACGAATTTGCCCCCTTCTTCACAGATAAAATTGAAAAAATTAGACAGACAGTCAACGCGTCCGCATCAAGCACAGGTCCGGTGTTGTCCCAGAGACCAAGCAATATAAATTCCATTATGACACAATTTCATATGATCAACCACAATAACCTGGAGGACATCATACAACAATTAAAAACCTCCTCCTGTTGCCTCGATATTTTACCAACAAATTTTTTAAAACTGTTTTAAACTGTTTGGCTTCAGATCTCCTACATATTATAAACACATCTCTTTTTACAGGTACTTTCCCAGAGGCCCTAAAAACTGCAGTCATCAAGCCTCTTTTAAAAAAGAACAATCTAGATACATCACTACTGAGCAATTACAGGCCAATATCAAACCTACCATTTTTAAGTAAAATCAAAAAAAAAAAACGTTTTTTCGACAACTCACCCTTTTTTTGTCTGTAAACAACAGTTTTCATGCTTTCCAATCAGGTTTTTGACCACACCATAGCACTAAGACGGCTCTTGTAAAAGTTTTTAATGACATTCACTCTAACACACATAGTGGCAAAACCTCAGTCTTGGTGTTACTTGATCTTAGTGCGGCATTTGACACGTTCGACCATGACATACTACTAGATCGACTGAAAAACTGGGTCGGCCTTTCAGGATCAGTTCTTAACTGGTTTGAATCATATCTAAAGAACAGAGACTACTTTGTGTCTATAGGCGATTATGTATCTGAGCGTAAAATTATGACGTGGAGTTCCCCAAGGCTCAATTCTGGGACCTCTCTTGTTCAACATCTACATGCTTCCACTGGATCAGATTATGGAAATCAACAAGATAAATCACCATAGCTATGCTGATGACACACAACGTTATACAACTTTAATGCCAGGGGACTATAGTCCAATAAGAAAGCTGACTAACTTCATTGAACAAATCAACAACTGGATGTGCCAAAATGTTCTTAAATTAAATGAAGAAAAAACTGAGGTGGTTGTTTTTGGAGCAAAAGAAGAGAAACTGAAAGTCAGTGCACAGCTTCAAATGGCCCTGTTAAAAACAACAGACAAAGCAAAAAATCTTGGTGTTGTCATGGACTCGGACTTGAATTTTAACAGACATATTAAGACAATAATAAAATCAGCCTATTACCATTTTAAGAATATATCAAGAATTAGAGGACTTATGTCTCAGCAGAATTTGGAAAAACTGGTCCATGCTTTTATTTCTAGTAGACTTGACTACTGTAACGGCGTCCTTACAGGACTGCCTAAAAAACTAGCAAAACTCAGCAGCTGATTCAGAATTCTGCAGCAAGAGTTCTCACTAGGACAAAAAAAGTGGATCATATCACTCCAGTTCTAAAGACTTTACATTGGCTTCCTGTGCCTCAAAGAATTGATTTCAAAATATTTATGCTGGTTTATAAATCCCTAAATGGCTTAGGACCAAAATATATCTCAGATCTGTTAGTGCTTTATGAACCACCCAGACCTCTCAGGTCGTCTGGAACAGGTTTGCTTGTGGTCCCCAGAGTCAGAACTAAACCGGGAGAAGCAGCGTTCAGTTTTTATGCTCTGCATATCTGGAACAAAATACCAGAAAACTGCAGGTCTGCCCCAACTCTCAGCTCTTTTAAATCAAGGCTGAATACCTTTCTTTTTGATGATGCTTTTTGTTAATTCTTTTATCGAAAACAGGGAATTTTATTCTTGTATTTTATTTCGTATACAATTTTAATACGGAATTGTAAATTTTATTTTTGGATTTTTATTCTCATATTAACTATTATACTGAACTATATTTTTTATTTATGTGTCTTAAATGGTTTTAAATTTGTATTCATTACTATTTTTTATTCTACTACTATATTTTGCTATTTGTTCTTTAATGATTGATGATTTGTGTAAAGCACAATTATTAATTGCCATTTGCTTTTTTAATCTATAGGCCAGCAGCTTTGTCGACTTACTTCCTGTTTCATAATACCTCTGTATCAAGTTCATCAGCTTTTTTTTGAATCTCCTGTGCTAGGATGTCATTTATTTCAGTTTTAACCCTTTTAATTTCTTGGTTTAATTTCTGATCCACTTTATTTTTGTGTTGTTTTTCTAGTTTCTTAAGATTTGATTCAAGTTTATTGAGTTTTTCCTGTTTTTGCCTTTTCAAATATATTGATTTAGCAATAAGTTTCCCTGTAATTACAGCTTTATCCACATCCCACAGCACCGATGGACACACCTCTCCATTATCATTTTCCCTTAAATAAGTCTGAATTTCCTTAACCAATTCCTCCTTCATTTGTCCTTTTAGCACATTTATGTTCAGCCTCCAAAGTGTTGCTTTTGTTTCTCTTGACATAGCTAAAGTCAAATATACTGGACTATGGTCAGATAGGTCTCTTATCCCGATTTCACATTTTTCAATCCTGTAACAGTCCTTACTGTACATTAAGAAATAATCTATTCTTGAATATATTGAATGGGGTGATGAGAAAAAAAGTGTTGTCTCTTCCTTTAGGGTTTAGTTCTCTACATACATTGATTACTCCCAACTCTGCCAATAGCCCTCTGAATGTTTTGCTAATTGTGGACTTCCGTATCCCACTGCCCAAACAGTGGCCACTCCCCGCCTATGACCTGTTCTATAGGATGAAGAAGATACTTGATTAAATCCATTTCGTTTAAGCTTTTCATGCTCCCTCTCTGACAGGTGGGTCTCCTTCAGCAGAGCCACCCCCACCCCCTCTTTTTTCATTTTGCCTAGTATCTTGGATTATTTAATTGGGTTGAGTATCCCGTTTACATTATATGATGCTATCTTTAATAATCTTTTCTGGGTTGCCATATTCGCTGATTTTCCGTCTCCTCCGTCCTATGCTTACCCCTTATGCTACAAAATTGCCAAACTGCCCTAAACATTAATGATACAGAAATACAACTAATCACTGATGAACTAGTGATTAACCAGAAAACTTCCTTGCATGGGGTCTGCGTTTCGAGGCCAGATGGCAAGTCCGCTCTGAGGGATGTCCCCTTCCTCCTAGGGGAAGTGGGCCCTCTGTGCTGTGGTCCACTTTGTCCATGTGACCAACAGCTCAAAGAAAAAGCAAACAGAAAAAATAAAAGGAAATAAACTAAAGAGCTACAGCAAAATAAAAGCCACCCTGACTTTTGGTAAAATATGTAGAGGAAATCGCCCTTTTAAGTCAAAACAACTCAAATGAATAGATGTCCATTTCTCACCTTAATCATGTGCAGATCATAATCCAAGTACACAGAAACTATTCAAACCTTGTCCCTAAATCTGAAGTCCATCTGACTTTGTCCTAGATCCTCTTAATGGTTAGCAGTTTCTGTTTAAATCCGGATTCTGTCTCTTTGGATGGTTAATCCTTTTTAGCTCAGCTGTCCTGCCAGGTTAGGCGCCTGACCCTCTCTTGTCCATTCTCCATGGGTTTCACCACCTCCACCTGAAACCCTCTCCTCACCATGTCCTTAGTCGCCTCTTCAGCCGTGTTGTAAACGTAGATTTTTCCCTGGTAAAACACCCGTAGTTTTGCCTGGAACGGTGTTTGGAAGCGTATTTTCTTCTCCTTCAAAACTTTCTTTGCCTCTGCATACTCCTTCCGCTTTCTCAATACCTCCGGAGCGTAGTCATGGTCCAGAAACACCTTCTTCTCCCTGTACACAAAGCCTCTTTTTTGCCATGCTATCTTTATTATCTCCTCTTTTCTTCTAAAACTCATGAAGCTTACCACGCATGGACCTCGGTGGGGAATCCGGGGGCCGTGACACAAGCGCCCGGTGGGCTCTCTCGATCTGGAGGTTAAGTGATGGAGGCAACTCCAACTTTTCTCTTAGGAGATTCTCAATAAAATCAATCACTGACGTGGCGTTGTCCTCCGCTCCCTCCTTTATCCCGTGAATCCTGACATTTTCCCTCTGTGAGCGTCCCTCCTGATCCAGTCTGGCGGCCTGGGTGTCCTCCCCCAGGGAAGTTTTAAGCATCAAAGACTTTATTTCCTGCATTCCGATACACTTTAATGCACCAATTTACAGTAAAAAAATACCTATATTCAGCCTATAGATGTTAAGAAAAAAGCACGGATGATAATTCAAAATTAATCAAAAATATAATGGAAAGTTGTTACGTGTCATTGGGCATTTTTAAGTGGGTAGCCTATATAGAAATCCTGGAGCTTACTATCACATAGACTACACCACTGGAAGTGATATTGATAGGATAAGCGTTGTGATTTAAATAAAACAGCATCATTTCTTTTTTTTTTTGCCAACTTTCCTTCCTGCATTTTGCCTGTAAAACCGTGATTGTGTTCTTCATATTTATGTAGAATTATAGTTTGCTCTTCTTGTTTAAAATATACGCTTCTGGTAGATGTTTGCGATTGGTCGTGGTGCACAAACATCGCCTCTTTTAAGTGAACTGATTGGGAAACCCTGATGGTTGACTGAACTAGTTGATAACCACCGTCGTGACACAGCATATGCAGGACCGCGGTTGTTGGGATTAGTGAAGTCGGGTAGCAGAAAAAATTCAGGGCATGTTGATCTGGATTCGTAGTATAGGCCTCTGGCCTCCAGAGTTTGGTCAAGTTGTTTACGTGTTAGCAGCTTTTTCTTTTGGAGAGGTTAATGAGATATGGTGGATTTTGTTGTTGTTGAAACTTCCACATAACTTTAAATCTTTTGACACAGCTGCAATATTTCAAAGTTCAAATGGCTCACTACAGTCCAGTTCAGTTTCATATATATTTTATATATTGGAATTTCCCCTTGCTGGATTAATAAAGTATACATTATTATTATTATTATTATTATTATTATTATCCCCGTGGGCAACTGGAAGCATTCAGATACACAATAAACTAAGTTAAAAACAAAGTTGATATAATATAATAGACAATAACTATTTGTTCCAGAAGAAAACAGTCATTAAGCCAAACATATTTTGTTATTAAGCAATACATCGTATGCTTTATTTCTCATGAGAGATGTGTTTTATTACATATAGAATATGATAGATCATATACAGAAATAACATTTAAGCTTGGGCACAAAATATAATTCAATATGAAGACGTAAGATGTATTTTATTTTGATGATTTGGATCATGCATATCAAACATTAATATATTTAATGTGATAAGGGGGGAAGTGATCTATTTTCTTTACCTGTATTCCGATTTGTTTTAAATAAATGTGAACAAACAAAATATCTCTACAGTTAAAATGACAGTACTATATTCTAGAAGCCCATTATGTGAATAACAGAATTAAAGCTTCATTAGTTTCTCTCTGTGCTTGTTGTGTGTAAAATAATGAAGCAGGAATCATTTTCCGTATCTTTTAAAAAAGCTAAAAATTACTCGTCTGATTTGCGGCAGACACAGGCCGTAAACTAGAGGGTTATTAATGGGGGGAATGATCAAAAACTCCAGGGATAAAACAACAATAACAAACGGATTAATTTCATCAATGCTATATCGACTTAGCAAAAGCTCACAGAACACTGAGATGCAATAGTTTACAAATGTCACGATGTGAGGCAGGCAGGTCTGTAACGCCTTTCCTCTGAATTCAGACGAGCTTCTCCTGCAGACAAGCAGAATACGTAGATAGGTGTACAGGACAAAGAACAGGGGGATGAAGATGGTTGTTATCACAAGAGACTGACCTACTATGTTGTTCAGAGTTGTGTCCACACAGGAGAGCTGAACCACAGGCCAGTTGGAACAGAAAAGCCGATTCAGTTTATTGCCACACAACGGTAATCGAACAGTAAGATACAGCATGAAACCCACAGCAAATGCAGGGACGAGCACGGCAAAAATCACAAGATGTGTTACCATCTTAAACGTCATTTTACTGTGATAATGTAAAGGCTGGCAAATAGCAACAAACCTATCATAGGCCATGATGCCGAGGAGAGTCAGCTCATATCCTGCATAGGTGTAAATAACATATATCTGAATGAAACATAATAGACGTGAGATTAAATGAGTGTCAGACAGAATGTCCATCAGAAACCTGGGGAAGAAGCCAGCTGAGCCGTACAGAGAGTTAACAGACAGACAGCAGATAAAAATATACATGGGCTGATGCAGAGACTTCTCCAGACAGACTGTCAGAATAATGACAATGTTAGCAGAGACAACAGTCATGTAGAGCAACAGACACAGACTGAAGAACAGATATCTGAGGGGCCCAAAGTCTGCAAACAGAGTGAACTGAAAATACAAAGGATTCAGGCTGTTGTTGCTCTTCATGTCTGAACAACAGCAGAGCTGGAAGAAGAGAAGTGAGTGATGAAGGGAAAGGTTGAACATATAAATGTACAGTAAAATAGATAAAAATTGTCTCAGCAAAATGTCCTATTTTAACACTTTAGCGAGACACAAAACATACAATAAGCCTGCATGCATGTAAGTTGCATACACAGCACATCTCAACAATTCTGCTTGAAAACAGTCAGCACACCTAACACATTTCATTTAGTTAAAAAGACATGTCCAACAAATAGACATGGGTGGAAAAAGGTCAGAGTCACATGAACTAAATCAACAAGTAACTTAATATTTGTCATTGAACACAATGTCAGTTCAAAGAAAAAGAGATGTATCCATGTTAACAAGGCTCACAGAGGATAGAGAATCAAATGTCCTTTTCCACAAGTGAAAACTTTGCGATTGCAATAAACCTGTCTCAAAAGCTTTCACAATTTATGGAAGTTGTTTACTTGTGACCTATAATAGCTGAGAAAATCAGTACATATATCAGCCAACAGAATAAACAGTGCTATATAGTGTGATTGTAAGTCTTGTTGTCTGTCTAGTTAATACAGTCATAAAAATATTCACAAAACAGTCTTTTCATTAGTGTATGAAAATTTAGGAGTTAGGATAATATACAGCACCCCCCCCCCTGGCCTACAGCAGACTGGGGCAGCAGCTGAACTTTTATCCTGTTTTGCTGTCACACTGAGAGCAGCAACCTGTACACACAGGGTCCAAAGGGAGCTACGCTGTGTCACACACTGACTACGCCTGTGTGTGTGTGTGTGTGTGTGTGTGTTACTATAACCGAGATATACTTTTTTTTTAAAAGAAGATTTTCTGGGCATTTTCGCCTTTAATCACCAGGACAGCATGAAAGGGGAGAGAGGGGGAGGACATGCAGGAAACCAGATTTGAACCCTGGGCCTCATTGTCGAGGAATAAACCTCTTCCTATGGCTGCACGCTCTACCAACTGAGCTACCTGGGCGCTCAGGTAGCTCAAGGAGATATAGCCAAGGAGATATACTTACTTTTTAACCACACATTCGCATAGTCAACCTGCTGCATCGTGAAAGTTATTGTTCACATACTTGCCCATGTACTAGGCTTGTTACTAAAGGATTCCACTAGAGGGCACATCAGAGACCTCAGACCAGAGTTGCACGATGTAAACAAAAAACAGGGTGGCAAATTGAAGGAGGAAACTATATTTGTGACAAGTGGGGGCTTGTCCGGATTCTCATCAACCGGCCCAAACCATGTGACAAAGAGAAGAGACCAGTCAAATTAAAGTGCTAATGAAAGTTTTAATAAACAAGATAATAATTTCCAAAAACATGAAGTGTGGTAAGTAATGGAATCAGTAACTGGGGTATAGTCTTACCCGGGTTATTACACAGACTGGTGTTAGGTTTAAAATAGTTAAAGCCAGGCTATGTTTGGAAAACAATGTTTAATGGGGCCTGCAGCTAAATTTAATCAAGTAACTACACTAATCAGCATTTGACTGCCTCACCCAAAACCTAGCTTCTAAAGAATGAATCAGGTCATGTCTGACATTTAGCATATGAAGAAGACTCCTTGTCCCCACAGGAAAGGTAACTATTGTTGTCTCTTTTTGGGGAGCCATCCCCTGTTGAGCTAGACGTGATTAGAACAAAGGAAATGCATATTACTGTAGAATCAACACTTCCATGACAAACAACTTTAGTCTGTGACTTGAAATTCAGAGGTGGGTCCTTATCCTGAGAGACAGGAATAAATGTGGGAGCAGGAGAAAGATTCGACACTACAAGCCTGGGACCCGACAAGGGAACAAGGTTCTGTAGTCCGCTGTTTTACAGTGTATTGTTTGTCATGTCAGATGGCTGCTAACTGTGACCCGACAGGGGAAGCATGTTTTGCAGTCTGCTGCTGGCAGTGTTTTATGTTTTGTGTTTGATTGTGTTTTGTCTTGTCATTTTCATGTTGTTTCATTAAACTTTTTAGTTAACTTTCAATTCGACCCAAGCCTCTCCTTCCTCCTCCAGAAATCGAAGAACACGTCTTTTAGATAATTTCTTAACACTGGCCACTAAATTAGTCAAATTTACCAACTTATTGTTTCATTCACACTCTTGTTACAGCATAGGAAAGCACAGTGCTCTTGCCAGATGACTGACAACTTGTTTGGCTCCTTATATATGTAACCAGTGTCAGATAGAATTAACAAGCTAACTTTGTTAGGTAGCTAACATTAGCCATCTCCTGCCTGCTGCTGCGTCGGCGGGGTGTAAAACAGACGGACCGCAGGCTCTTTGCTGCCGATTGCCCGCCGCTGATTCGGGCAACACTGTTTTGTTGTATGGTGTCATAGCAACGACTACAAATCACAGGGCTGACTGAATATTTCCGGTTCAAAAACCACTCCAGCAGAGTGGGGGAGAGGCAGTTGGGGCATGCGCAGATGCTTAACCACTTTATACTCCGGTTAAGGTGTATACATGCAAGTATAACCACACTCAGTCACACATCTGTGACTGGCTTGTTTGAGCCACCCTTCGAATCTGCGTTGTGTGTAGAATGATGAATGAAGGGCGGGAGACTTGTTGATCTTTACGCTGTGATGGGCCCATTTATTATCTGAATAGGAACAGAGTATGTACTGGTCAGTCATACAGTTGGCTCATAGTAGCTTACACGCACACTACAAAATAATAGCATGTTATTTTAGCACAGAGGCTAGCTAGAAAGGGCATTATGCCGCTACACTTGATAAGGTACAACAATCCACTTGTAACTCTTAATATTATGTTCATAAATCACAGTGCACGTATGTTCATACATATATAAATAGGGTTGGGTATTGTTTGGTTTTTTTCCGATTCCGGTGCTAAATCGATACTTTTAAAACGGTGCCGGTGCCTAAACGGTGCCTGAACCG
Organism: Perca flavescens; assembly: GCF_004354835.1. Taxonomy (NCBI): domain Eukaryota; kingdom Metazoa; phylum Chordata; class Actinopteri; order Perciformes; family Percidae; genus Perca; species Perca flavescens. The sequence continues at coordinate 1,589,495 of NC_041341.1, forward strand.
GTACTTTTCAATAAAGTTAAAAAAAAGAAGAAGAAAAAAAATAAGTGTAGTAAACAACAGTCAGTGACTTGTTTATTGCTAAGGCCATGGTCAAAATTGAAGATTTAATAATAATGTAATAATTATAACAATAACAATAACTTATTTCACCAGTAAATTGCTGTTGAACCCCAGATGGGAAAAGGGTATTTTACAATTACTGTGAATGCACCACAAGGCTACCTGTTTTAAGTGAATCTGTGATGTTTAATTCCGACCATATAAACATACTGTATATCTATGAATTGCTGCTGCGCTGCAGACTGTTACATCCCGCTGTAGAAGTCCTCCACAGTGAAATACAGTCACACTTTACACTGTTTAACGTTAGCTATCAGCATTTTAACCGTGATTAATCCAGCTGCTAGCTAAAGGTAGGCTAACGTTACATGCTGTCAGTTGTAGTGTAAAGTCAGGCACCGAAATGAGGCACCGAAACTTTCGTTCTTATTCGGTCTCGTTACTACCGTTTACGTCTGCACCGGTTCCCTATTGGCACCGAGTTTCGGTACCCAACCCTATATATAAATACACAATAATTGTACTCTGTGCTGCACTCGGCAACTCACCTTGGCCACATCTCTTATAACAGCCAGTGGCATTTAACTAGTGCAGAGAGAGGGCGACTTGAGCCAATAAATCTACATTGATATTAAATAACAATAATGGCAAGTGGAATGGCATAATATACACAAATCCTTCATCACACACATGTGAAAACAAAAATCTAATTATTACACTATTGCACTAAGAAAAGAAAACTAAAACCTGACCTTTCTGGCCTTCCTTGATGCAAAATCATCAATGATGTTATTGTATGAAATCTGCTCCACTATTGAATGGTTGATACTGCTGACAGCAAGGCCAGTGAGCCATTCCTGGTACATGGTTGACCTCAGGTATGACTTGATCACCTTTAGTTTTGAAAAGCTCCTCTGTTTGAGCCACAGTGACTGGCAGAGTAAGTGCAATCCTGAGAGCAGTCCAAAAGTTGGAGTAGATCTCCGATAGATCCTTATCATGCATAAAAGTGATAAGCTCAAGGAGGCTCATGGTCCCCCCGTTCCCCCTCTTGTCTGGACTGCTCCATTTGGGAGACCCAGCAACATAGGCGCTGATTTATGTTTTCCTACTTCATTACGTCATTTGCATTTCAGAACCTTAGGAAATGGACAGTAGCCCACACGAACACACACGCCTATAAACTTGATAATAAAGCTGTAAAGTAGGCTCTCTTTCAACTCAGGACAACGGAACTGCTAAACAGATACAGATAGGTTGGAGATGAAAAGTTTAACTGACACGTAACTGCGATCAGCGGAGCACCCACGGTATCAGCGCCTATACCCAGCAACCCGTTTGACCCAGAGGTGAACTGTCCCCTGCTCCCCTTCTCACGCAGCTTCTCTGTGCACGGAACCTTCTCAGCAAGCAGGGCGCCTGCAGCTGCAGGGGGCGCCAATTTGCCAATTCCCCACACAATGAAATGATAGATAATACAGTAGAAAACTGCTTTGAGGATTTTTTTTTATTTTTAGTGCTCGTCCCGGCATCTATGTGTCATGAAAAAATGTCGCCCCGGGCGGCTGCCCACTTCGCATGTGCCAAAAACCGCTACTGGTTAACATCAGGGAAAGATTGTGGTTGTGGGTTGGCAGACGGACCTTCAGTTAGCAGCTGTAGCAAATTGAATTCAGCCAGAGCAAATCCCAGCACTGTAATTTTACTTTACTTTTGAGATGATACTTTTTGCTATTTTGTTTTTATTCTTTCTCAAATTGTTATTTTTAGGATGTTAATGGACGCATGGGGCGCCAGTGGGGGACTCCATTGTTCTGCTGGGGGACTTCAACGCACACGTGGGCAATGATGGAGACACCTGGAGAGGCGTGATTGGGAGGAACGGCCTCCCTGATCTAAACCAGAGTGGTTGTTTGTTGTTGGACTTCTGTGCAAGTCATGGATTGTCTATAACGAACACCATATTCGAACATAGGGATGCTCATAAGTGTACCTGGTACCAGAGCACCCTAGGCCGAAGGTCAATGATTGATTTTGTAATCGTTTCATCTGATCTGAGGCCGTGTGTTTTGGACCCTCGGGTGAAGAGAGGGGCAGAGCTGTCAACCGATCACCATCTGGTGGTGAGTTGGGTCAGGGGGTGGGGGAAGACTCTGGACAGACCTGGTAAGCCCAAACGTGTAGTGCGGGTAAATTGGGAACGTCTGGAGGAGGCCCCTGTCCGACAGACTTTCAACTCACACCTCCGGCGGAGCTTTTCGTGCATCCCTGCGGAGGATGGGGGCATTGAACCCGAGTGGAAAATGTTCAAAGTTTCCATTGCTGAAGCTGCGGCGAGGAGCTGTGGTCTTAGGGTCTTAGGTGCCTCAAGGGGCGGTAACCCACGAACACCGTGGTGGACACCGGTGGTCAGGGAAGCCGTCCGACTGAAGAAGGAGTCTTTCCGGGATATGTTATCTCGGAGGACTCCGGAGGCAGTTGCAGGGTACCGGCGGGGCCGAAGGGCTGCAGCCTCTGCCGTGAAAGAGGCAAAGCAGCGGGTGTGGGAGAAGTTTGGAGAAGACATGGAGAAGGACTTTCGGTCGGCACCAAAGTGCTTCTGGAAAACTGTTCGCCACCTCAGGAGGGGGAAGCGGGGAACCATCCAAGCTGTGTACAGTAAGGATGGGACACTGTTGACCTCAACTGAGGAGGTAATAGGGCGGTGGAAGGAGCACTTTGAGGAACTCCTGAATCCGACTAATACGCCCTCTATGTTAGAGGCAGAGCTGGAGGATGATGGGGGATTGTCGTCGATTTCCCAAGCGGAAGTCACTGATGTAGTCAAACAACTCCACAGTGGCAAAGCCCCGGGGATTGATGAGATCCGTCCAGAAATGCTCAAGGCTCTGGGTGTGGAGGGGCTGTCCTGGTTGACACGACTCTTCAACATTGCGTGGAAGTCTGGAACAGTGCCAAAGGAGTGGCAGACTGGGGTGGTGGTTCCCCTTTTTAAAAAGGGGGACCAGAGGGTGTGTGCCAATTACAGAGGTATCACACTTCTCAGCCTCCCTGGTAAAGTCTACTCCAAGGTGCTGGAAAGGAGGGTTCGGCTGATAGTCGAACCTCGGGTTGAGGAGGAACAATGCGGATTCCGTCCTGGTCGTGGAACAACGGACCAGCTCTTCACTCTCGCAAGGATCCTGGAGGGAGCCTGGGAGTATGCCCAACCGGTCTACATGTGTTTTGTGGATTTGGAGAAGGCGTATGACCGGGTCCCCCGGGAGATACTGTGGGAGGTGCTGCGGAGTATGGGGTGAGGGGGTCTCTACTCAGGGCCATCCAATCTCTGTACGACCAAAGTGAGAGCTGTGTCCGGGTTCTCGCAGTAAGTCGGACTCGTTTCAGGTGAGGGTTGGCCTCCGCCAGGGCTGCGCTTTGTCACCAATCCTGTTTGTAATATTTATGGACAGGATATCGAGGCGTAGTCGGGGTGGGGAGGGGTTGCAGTTCGGTGGGCTGGGGATCTCATCGCTGCTCTTTGCAGATGATGTGGTCCTGATGGCATCATCGGCCTGTGACCTTCAGCACTCACTGGGTCGGTTCGCAGCCGAATGTGAAGCGGTTGGGATGAGGATCAGCACCTCTAAATCGGAGGCCATGGTTCTCAGCAGGAAACCGATGGAGTGCCTTCTCCAGGTAGGGAATGAGTACTTACCCCAAGTGAAGGAGTTCAAGTACCTTGGGGTTTTGTTCACGAGTGAGGGGACAATGGAGCGGGAGATTGGTCGGAGAATCGGCGCAGCGGGTGCGGTATTACATTCAATCTATCGCACCGTTGTGACGAAAAGAGAGCTGAGCCAGAAGGCAAAGCTCTCGATCTACCGGTCAGTTTTCGTTCCTACCCTCACCTATGGTCATGAAGGCTGGGTCATGACCGAAAGAACGAGATCCAGGGTACAAGCGGCCAAAATGGGTTTCCTCAGGAGGGTGGCTGGCGTCTCCCTTAGAGATAGGGTGAGAAGCTCAGTCATCCGTGAGGAGCTCAGAGTAGAGCCGCTGCTCCTTTGCGTCGAAAGGAGCCAGTTGAGGTGGTTCGGGCATCTGGTAAGGATGCCCCCTGGGCGCCTCCATAGGGAGGTGTTCCAGGCACGTCCAGCTGGGAGGAGGCCTCGTGGAAGACCCAGGACTAGGTGGAGGGATTATATCTCCAACCTGGCCTGGGAACGCCTCGGGATCCCCCAGTCGGAGTTGGTTAATGTTGCTCGGGAAAGGGAAGTTTGGGGTCCCCTGCTGGAGCTGCTCCCCCCGCGACCCGACACCGGATAAGCGGACGAAGATGGATGGATGGAGGATGTTTAAGACGTTTGGTTTGATGATATTACTGTGTGATTCCATACCTATGGCTGTAGATTGTCTTGTTTATCCCATATCCTACGTCATTATAATCTTGTGTTATAAAAATTACAGAGGAAATCTGGTTCACAACACAAAAACAAATAATCAAACAGAATAAACAATGTAACATACAAAACTAAAATTATTGTGAAACCAAATTCCCACCAAACACTATCAATTTCAATTTGTTCTAGGTTATGATATCAAAGGCCTAGTGTTAATTGACCTTCATTCTGCGCAGAAAAAGCAGCACATAATATATTTTCTAACATGTTCTTTAAATTTGTGTGAGAAATAGACGAAAGACCAATGTATGAACATTTGAGACTCATTCAAACCCACAATATGACTTTTAAAGATTTATTTACCCCGCCTACCAAGAGCCTGGGGTCTGTCCCAGGATTCTGCCTTAAAAGGAAGTTTTCCTCACCACCCAAGGTTTCTCCCTAAAAGGGAATTTTCCTCGCCACTGATAACTAAATGCTTGCTCTTGGGGGAATTACTGGAATTGTAGAGTGTGGTCTAGACCTACTCTATCTGTAAAGTGTCTTGAGATAACTTGAAGTGAATTGAATTTACTTCTAACTAACTAACTAACATGCTGTAGGACATGGTGATGCCAAACAGGAATGTCACAGATTTTCTGATTTCTCTGGTAAAGCGCCAGCTTCTATAAACAGCAAAATGGAAGATCGGCAGATTCAGCAAAGCATGATTGAGATTGTGATTGTTTGCTCGTGCTTGTTGTTGTAGACCTTTAGAATTTGGGAGGAAGGGTGACCCAATGTTTCATGTCATGACATTTCACTGTCGGTTTATATTTCCAATTTAATTTTTCAGTTTCAACTTTCTGTCACTGTTCTGGTGTGGGATGGAGGGGTTTGAGGGGAGGGAGAAGGAGAGAGGGATTCATTTCTTCAGACCGAAACTGCTGTGAAGCACAGACTGGAAAGATAATGGACGGAGCTTCTGGGTCTAACAAAAGGGAAGCCAATGCTGAAGCTCCTTAAAGCTGCATTCTCTCTCATTTCCAGCAGGTGGCGACTTTGCTGGCTCCGAAAAGAAGTGTGTTTCTATAGAAGTCTAGATTATGTTTTCCACTTGAATCTCAGAAGACATCCACGCTTGCTTCTTGTACATTTAGGACTTTTCTTTTTGATCAATGTCTGTTGATTAAAGATTATCAGTGTTTACAAGATATAAAAAATAACAAATCAATCAAACATCTACCCATCCAAAAATCAATTACAACACATTATATTATATTATATTATAATATTGTCTCATACATTCTTTGCTTCTATTTTTCCTACAAAATGTAATGTTAAGAAAGGATGCCAAATAGAAAGAAACTTTAAAAAAAGACTTTTGGAGAGAGTATCTTATGTTGTCTAGTTTAAGATATTGCATAACGTATTTGATTCACTGAGGATACAAAGGGGCTAGAATGTCTTTCCATCTGAAGAGAACGAGTCGCCTGGCCAGCAGAGTGCAAAAGATCAGCATGTTACACTTACTATTACTTAGGTTGCTTTCACACCTGCCTTGTTTGGTCTGTTTAAAATGAACCCTGGAACATTTGGTCTGATAGTCCGGTTGGTTTGGGCCGGTGTGAAAGCTCATCCGAACTCTGGTGCGGATCAAACAAACAAACTCTGGTTCGCTTGAAAACAGGGGTCTTGGTTCTTTTCCAAGTGAACTAGAGTTTGTTTCACTTCAGGTGAGAACGCGATCTTACCCAAATACAAAAAAGTGAACCAACAACAGAGCATTTACTAGCCTGCAGTTTCAACCTTGCACACAATTTACAGACTTATATATGATTTAATGAACGATAACTTTTAGATCCATGAGCTGTTCTGAGCAAACATCGCTGGTCGTCTCTGTGACATCATCTCTCTCTCTCCTACTCGCGCTGTATGTCAGCTGCTCATTGTTCGCCTTCTTCTAAAATATTAAAAATACTAAATCAGAACCAGAAAACCCAAGACGTTATAAATGTGGTGTTGTTCCATTATTTTCTGAGACCAGAAGTGTCAGCGAGTTTCAGATATATAACTGTTACGACTGCGACAACTGGGGGGGCGACTTGTAGTTCACCCAGTAGGAGCGTGCTCGCCATGTAGGCTGTCCTTCATTCGAGTTTGACCTCTGGCTCTTTTCTGCATTCCCAATCCCTCTCACACCTTTCCTGTCTATCGACTGTCACTACAAATAAAAGAAAAAAGCCCCAAAAATAATCTTTAAAAAAGAAAAAACTGACTGCCAGAAATGATGTATTCTGATGTTGATGATGTCCAAAACATATGTAAAAGGTTTGCAGGGCTTTGTTTACATGTTGGGTCTAACTCAAATTCTAGAAAGCCTGTAAATTTAGGTCTTTAATCTCGGAAATTCTGGGGGTTCTCTCTTAATTTTACCCCCCTCCACCTTTTTTTGTAATTTCTTTTAAATTTAAAATGGTCTTAATAAACCTTTGTAATGTTATAGGAGGTCAAAGAGGATAAAGTATGGTAATAAAGTCCTCAGAAAGTGAATCTTAAAAGTAAAGTTGGGATTGTTTTGTGTGTGTGTGTGTGTGTGTGTGTGTGTGTGTGTGTGTGTGTGTGTGTGTTGTATGATGCAATCTATTTCGATAACACCAATATGGTGTCCACAGAAGCTGATGTAAGGAGACTGTAATGAGTGTCATTAGCGCGGATGAACAACATGCCAGGCCTCGGGGGGGGGCGGCCTGACTTCAGCCAGATAATTATCACCCAGTGGTCACAGTGTGCCGGCCTCAGAGGACAACTGAGAAACAACAGTTATCACACACACACATACTTTTTCTCCTACGAATGAAAAGTTTAATTTATGAGCAATTAAAGTGACATCACTGAGTCATTTTGCTGACTTTAATAATAAACTGTTAAACTACACCACACAAAAGTAGAGATGGAAGAAGTACTGAGAAGTCCTGCATTCAAAATAGGGCTGCTCGATTATGGAAAGAATTATTTTGGTCAATTTTGAAATCATTATTGACAACTTTTGGAAAAGATGTTGCATTTATTGAAACAGTGAAACAAATCAACACACCATGAACTGTGAAATTTCCCTTCATACTTTACCCGTTTGAACTTTTTAATATAAATAATAAGTATAGGGGTGTCACAATGAAGGCCTAAATACTAACAAAAAAAGAAGCGATTTAGCCTTCCGGAGGTCATTCAGACAAAATAACATTGTTTTTCTGATTGTCAGTAGCCAGAATTAAAATCACAATCAAAATTTGATTCATTGCACAGCCCTAATTTAAAATGTTACTCAAGTAAAAAGTACAAAAGAATCAGCATCGAAATGCACTTAATGCACAAAAAGTACTCATTCTGCAGAATAATATATATTATATTTTTGTATTTTTATTATTGCTGCATTAATGTGTTGATGACTTTAATGTTGCAGCTAGTAAAGGTAGAGCTCATTTTAATGACTTTATATACTGCTGGTTAGTTTAATCTATGAAAATACATCATATTTCTGCCTTTAATCACCAGGACAGCTTAGACATGAAAGGGGAGGAAGAGGGGAACGCCATGCAGGAAACCTGCCACTTGATAATTTCATTACAAAAAATAATATACTGTGTGATCAGCAATATGGTTTCAGGGCTAGTAGGACAACTTCACATGCAGTTATTCAATTTGTAGAAGAAATAACAACAGCAATAGCACAAAAGAAATATGCAGTGGGGTTATTCTTGGATCTTAAGAAGGCCTTTGATACAGTAGACCACAATTTATTGATCATGAAATTATACAAATATGGAATTAGGGGGACTAATTCTTGCACTTTCTTGGTTAAATAGCTACTTACATAGTCGACAACAATATGTTGAACTGCAAAACCATAAATCTAAGTTAAAGAACATCACCTGTGTGGTCCCCCAGGGGTCAGTGTTGGGACCATTGCTGTTTAACTTGTATATAAATAATGTATGGGAGGTGTCAAAAAAGTTGAAAACCATATTATTTGCTGATGACACTAATTTAATCTGTTGTGGGGAAAATTTGGAGCAACTCTTGGATACAGTGGAAAATTAATTAAAAAAAATGAAAAGTTGAAACATTGAACTTAAATAAAACTAAATTCATAATTTTTGGTAATCGTGCAATAACTTTACACAAAAAACTTATAACAAATGACATTGAAATAGAAAAAGTAAAAGAATTTTTGTGAGTAATAATCAATGAAAAATTATGTTGGAAGCCACATATACACTTTATTAAGGCTAAAATATCCAAATCAATTGCTATACAGTATAAAACAAATAACCTATTAAATCAACGCTCAATGTATACATTGTATTGTTCCTTCATACTTCCATATATTACTTGTACTTTGTTTGGAAGTGTTGGGAAACACTTACAAAACAAACGTTGAACCTATTTTTATTCTTCAAAAGAGAGCCTTAAGCAGGCACGGCGTTATGGCACAGGCCCACCCAAAACCTTTCTTCAAAAAACATTAATTCATTAATATATTATGATTTGGTGAAGAATTATTAAAAATCTGCAAATAATCTCATAATTTGTGCCAAAATTGTCTAAATGTTTAGTTTTTAAAAACAATTTAAAAAAACTAGTCATGTCTATTTTTATGTTTCTGCGCAAGTTCAGCAGACAGTGAGGTTCGGGATTGGATGTAGCGTGTCGGTATGCTAGGCTAGGCTAGGCTAGGCTAGCTCCCAGTGATCTGAGAGTGTGAAAATAATTTCCAGTAAAGGACAATGTTGCAACAGTCGTTGTTTAGGTTAGCGCGACCAGCGCCAGTGCTAATGCCTTGGCCTCTGCCTCGCGAGTGGATGATATAGCCCCGATGGATATAGCCCTGTGGATCGGTCTTCCGTGGATGAGCCCGCAACTCAACCAGTGCTAAAGTATCCGGTCACTTCTTCTGCTTTAGGGAGTTTAATAGTGTAGGACCGCCAGAGGATAACAGTAAGGTATGTGGAGACTACTCTGCCTGTATTGTATTATGTCGTTATATGAGATATATGGATTAAAATAATTGATTCATAACTCGCTACAGAGCTGCAGGCGCAATTCTATTTCTATAACAGCTTGTTACTGTTGTCAAGTTGTTTTTTCCCTCATGGTTTTCTCTTGTTATGGCCAATGATGCTTAGGTCTTGTTAATGTGATTTATTTATTTTTGTTAAACATGTTTATAACATGAATCATCACACTAAAGTAAGGAAATTTTCTTGAGTCTTGTTTTACATGACAGATGACATTGATTGAAACTGTCGGGCAGTGTTGTTGATTTGTATTGTTGAAAACTTAAAACAGTTGAACAGAATTGTGAAATATTCGGCCTCATGTTATACGAGCAGAACTAAACTATGTTTTGGGGAAATATTAGATTCCTGACCACTTTTACAGTCTATAGGCCTGAGGTTAGGAGAGATGCGCTATAGCACAGCCAGGTATGGTGCGTAATGGAGAGTCCAAAGCTCTCTTCTTTTGGTCAGAACCAAGGCGAGCGATCGCGGATAGGTCCGTCCTTTGCACCGAAATTTTTTACAATGCAACAACATATTTAAAGAGCATCAAGCTATTACAGTCTTTATTATGTAAGCACATATAATATATATAATATAACAGTATATTAGTCAGTCATTTGTATTAGGCTAAACAGTGATTTGATAACGTTTTTAATTTAAGGCCCACCCACAATTGGTCTGGCCCATCCAAAACTGGAATCCTGGCGCCGTGCCTAGCCTTAAGACTTGTAAATAAAACCACTTACAGAGCATTGAGTAATCCACTTTTTTATCAAATTAAAAGCATTACAATTCAGAGATATTGTTGACTTTAAAACTGCACAAATTATGTACAAAGTAAATAATCAACAGCTTTCGAACAGTATCCAGGGGTTGTTTCAAATGAGAGAGAGTAAGCATAACTTAAGAGGAACGTTTGTATTTCAAAAGAAACTTATAAGAACAAATGCTAAATATCACTCCATCACAACCAAAGGAGTTAATGTATGGAATAGTTGCAGTGAAGAGATGAAATCATGTACAACAATGAGCAATTTCAAGAGACTATTTAAAATGAATATATTGAATGGATATGAAAAGGACTCGAGGTGATAGTATTGTATACTGACTGTTAGGTTCCTGGACCTATATACTAAGTCTAGTATGGATGTGTTATTATTTGATTTACTATAGACAGACAGAAAGGAAGAAGATAGATGGAAAAGAAAGAGCAAAAAAAAAATGTATGTGACAGTAATGAAATGAAATGGGAATCACCCCACATAGCCCCGCCCCTGGCCATCAGAGGAGCATGTGAATGCACCATTGGCCTTGGTGGAGGTCTTGGCTCTCCGGGTGGCATTCTGATTATGACAGAGTCACATGACTTGAGCAAAACAAAGTCTAACAACAAATGTGAGGTCATGCCTCCAGAGTTTGGTCAAGTTGTTTACGTGTTACTTCCACATAACTTTAAATTTTTACTTTAAAATTTAAACTTTAAAACTTTTGACACAGATGCAGTATTTAAAAGTTAAAATGGCTCACTACAGTCCAGTTCAGTTTCATATTATCCCCATGGGAAACTCGAAGCACTCAGATACACAATAAACTAAGTTAAAAACAAAGTTGATATTATATAATAGACAATAACTATTTGTGCCAGAAGAAAACAATCATTAAACCAAACATGTATTGTTATTAAGCATGACATCATATGCTTTATTTCTCATGAGAGATGTGTGTTATTACATACAGAATATGACTGGTGACAAATGGACACAGAGAAGATCATATATAGAAATAACATTCAAGCTTGGTCACAAAATATAATTCAATATGAGTACTTAAGATGTATTTTAGTCTGATGATTTGGATCATGCATATAAACACATTTTATGTGGTAGGGGGAGAGTGATCTATTTTCTTTACCTGTATTCCTATTTGTTTAAAATAAATGTAAACAAACAAAATATCTCTACAGTTAAAATGGCAGTACTATATTCTAGAAGCCCATTATGTGAATAACAGAATTAAAGCTTCATTAGTTTCTCTCTGTGCTTGTTGTGAGTAAAATAATGAAGCAGGAATCATTTTCCGTATCTTTTAAAAAAGCTAAAAATCACTCCTTTGATTTGAGGCAGTGACTGATTACTGTGATAGTGTAAAGGCTGGCAAATAGCAACAAATCTATCGTAGGCCATGATGCTCAGAATAGTCAGCTCATATCCTACATAGGTGTAAATAACATACATCTGAATGAAACATAATGGACGTGAGATTAAATGAGTGTCAGACAGAATGTCCATCAGAAACCTGGGGAAGAAGCCGGCTGAGCCGTACAGAGAGTTAAAAGACAGACAGCAGATAAAAATATACATGGGCTGATGCAGAGACTTCTCCAGACAGACTGTCAGAATAATGACAATGTTAGCAGAGACAACAGTCATGTAGAGTAACAGACACAGACTGAAGAACAGATATCTGAGGGGCCCAAAGTCTGCAAACAGAGTGAACTGAAAATACAAAGGATTCAGGCTGTTGTTGCTCTTCATGTCTGAACAACAGCAGAGCTGGAAGAAGAGAAGTGAAAACAGATTGAGGTACAGTAAATTATATTAAAATGGCTAACACTTTACTTGAAGGTATCTACATAAGAGTGACATGACACTGTCATGAACACGTGACGCATAAACCCTAACCATAACTTGTAATGACAACAACCGAATTAAATGAACTAAAAGAAGTGTTATGTCATTAACGTTTATGACTTGTTTATAATGTTTATGACACGTTCATGACAGTGTCATGTCACTCTTATGTAGATACCTCCCTTAAAATGTGTGCATCAAAATGTCCTAGTTTAACAGTAGACACAACACTTAAAATAAACCTGCATTCATGTAAGTTGCATAAACTGCACATTTCTAACAATTGTGCCTGATAATATTCTGCATAAGTAACACATTTCAGATAGTTCAGAAAGACATGTTCAAAAAATAGACGGGGTGGAAAAAGGTCAGTGTCACATGAAATAAATGCACAAGCAACCTCACATTTTTCATTGAACAATATTACAGTTGAATGAATTAAAAGAGATGTATCCAGGTTAAGAAGGCTCATACATGACAGACATTCAAAAGGTTCTTTTCCACAAGTGAAATATTTGCAATTACATTCAACCTTTCTGAAAAGCTTTTAGCGTAGTGAAGTTGTCCACTTTTGTGTCTTAGAACAGCTGATATAATCAGCTGAAACAATATACTGTATATAGTGTTCATATGTGTCCTGTGGTCTGTCCAGCAGTCAAAAAGATATTCAGAAAACAGTCTTTGCATCAGTGTATGTAAACATAGGTTTTAGAATAATACACAGCACCGTCCCCTACAGCACCCCCCCCTGACCTACAGCAGACTGAGGCAGCAGCTGAACTTTTATCCTGTTTTGCTGTCACACTGAGAGCAGCAACCTATACACATAGGCAGGCCCATGTTAAGACAATGTGGTGCCCCTGGGCACTATCAACACAGTCTCACTCCCTCGTCAAATGTATGACGCATGGCGTCAAGTTTCAACGAAATAGGGGTACCCTTGACGTTATTTTTCGACGAGGGGGGTCCGTCAGATAGACATTCATGTTATTCCCTCACCGTCGGATATCGGCGAAAGAAAAAAACACGCCCCCCGCCCCTTAACTCGAAATCTGTGACAGTTATTATTGGTATTTTTAGCCCAATAACCGCTGTTTTAATCAACATTATTCACGAGATAGTATCATGGTTTATATGTATTTCTTTTTATGTTATTATTTCGGTATATTTCGGCCAGGGAAGCTGGATTGCTTTTTTTGTTGATTTATATTTTTTAAACTATAATGCTACATCTATCAACATTTATTTAGATGTTATCATTGTATTCATTTCTTTACTTTAATAATATTATTTCGGTCTTATTACCGGTGAAATATTACAGTATAGGCTAATACAGATCATTACGATATGATCCGAGCAGGAAGCATTCAAAGCCGATAGGCCTATCCCACAATGCAATGCGGCCATTCATTTCAAAGAATCGGGCAGCGATCAGCTGGTCTTTAACGCCAGGATCGCTTCAATATACATATATACAGTCAGTGGTCAGTATCACTACAATATACATATATACAGTCAGTGGTCAGTATCACTTCAATATACATATATACAGTCAGTGGTCAGTATCACTTCAATATACATATATACAGTCAGTGGTCATTATCACTTCAATATACATATATACAGTCAGTGGTCAGTATCACTTCAATATACATATATACAGTCAGTGGTCAGTATCACTTCAATATACATATATACAGTCAGTGGTCAGTATCGCTTCAATATACATATATACAGTCAGTGGTCAGTATCACTACAATATACATATATACAGTCAGTGGTCAGTATCACTTCAATATACATATATACAGTCATCGCTTCAATATACATATATACAGTCAGTGGTCAGTATCGCTTCAATATATACAGTCAGTGGTCAGTATCGCTTCAATATACATATATACAGTCAGTGGTCAGTATCACTTCAATATACATATATACAGTCAGTGGTCAGTATCACTTCAATATACATATATACAGTCAGTGGTCAGTATCGCTTCGATATACATATATACAGTCAGTGGTCAGTATCGCTTCGATATACATATATACAGTCAGTGGTCAGTATCACTTCAATATACATATATACAGTCAGTGATCAGTATCACTTCAATATACATATATACAGTCAGTGGTCAGTATCACTTCAATATACATATATACAGTCAGTGGTCAGTATCACTTCAATATACATATATACAGTCAGTGGTCAGTATCACTACAATATACATATATACAGTCAGTGGTCAGTATCACTTCAATATACATATATACAGTCAGTGGTCAGTATCACTTCAATATACATATATACAGTCAGTGGTCAGTATCACTTCAATATACATATATACAGTCAGTGGTCAGTATCACTTCAATATACATATATACAGTCAGTGGTCAGTATTACTACAATATACATATATACAGTCAGTGGTTGTGTCACCAGCAACAACACGTTGCTCAGTTTTGTTCCAGTAAGTTATGAACCATAATAACGTTTAAACGAATCCGCGAAAACTCCGGAAGTGACGTAGTATGTCCCGCTCCGCGGATACGAAGATAAAAATATATAGGCCTAACATTCGTAATATTAATGTTTTTTTATAATGTTGTATTTGAGGAGTTAAACAATAAAGATTGTTATAATATTAAAATACAGTTTCATGTATTTGTCTCACGTTTAAACGAATCCATGAAGTGACGGGAAATTCCACATCTCGTCTGTGAAAGAATGTTCCACGTTATGCGTGAGAATTTACACAATAAAATACTAATAATGAAAAAATTGTGTTTTATATTTAGCACTTTGATTTGCCTTATATATACTATATAAAAAACCTACAGTTGAGTGTTTAGAAATACAGCCTAATGGCTTGTTTGACTAATTTGCATTTGTTTTGAATTGTACTGTTGTGAAAAACAATAAACTATATACAAAGAGAAGCATTTTTTATTTTATATTCCATACATAGTTATTTAAAAACGCAATTTTCTAATTTTGCAGTTGATGAATATTAATAGCAAAGACTAAAGGGGAAAAACATGAGTATATTTATGTGTGGGACTTAGTTTGATTTAAAATCACACTGCATTATTAGTTGTTTTAAATAAATTACTTTTTTGAAATATCAATTTATGGTAGGCCTAACATATTCAGATTATATTCAGAAGATGATCCTCATATCAATCACCGTGGTTACAGCTTGTAGCCATCCTAACCTTTGTAGCCTTTACTGAGACTACCTTTTCAAAATTAAGAAGGGACTAGTTTTAAGAAGCATTTTCAGGAAATTAAAAGGATAAGCAGATTGTTACCGAGGTTTTTGTTCACAGAGTAAGATGTATATAGCTTTGCTTGGGTATGTATACATATACAACATTTGTATATATATGGCATTTTTGGCACACTTCTACCTCAGCACTACTGCACAAAGACAAAACTCACACATCTCATTCAACCATTCCACAAGCTGAGAAAAGGGTCATGAGATGGGTCAGAGCAGTGGTTCCCAACCTTTTTCCTTGGTGCCCCCCCCCTACTCATGTCTAAGAAAAGCTGACCCCCCCCTCCGTGAAACTGAAGTTGAGGTAACTCTCGAGATAGAGCTGGGTCAGAGGATATCAGAGGTCATAAATGATGAACCAATCCATCGGCTCTGCTCCTACAGGCCCAATGGTGTTCATATGGACAACATGCACCTTTGGCTGGAAGGCCCGTGTTGAAAGTGTGTGTTATCATTTAGAGCAGACACCCACGGTGAATCAGATGGTTTATGTTATACAAGGCTGCATTACAGAGAATTTTATTATGACTCTCATGAAGGTTGTGTAGAGGAATAGAAACCAGTCTCTCCAGGCAAGCACACAGAATATGGTCTGCTCTATCTTTATTCTCCATGCCAAGTATGAGCTCTTATCCTCTGGCAGAAGATATGGGTAAACTTAACATTTCTAAACTATAAAAACGTGTATGATGATATAGGCCTAATTTGGACCTACCTCAATTAAAACTTTAAATAATGTTGCTTGAGATTGAGGGTGTGCAATAGCTTCATGATATGAAGCATGGTTGTGTTGCTCTTGTCTGTTTGTGAAAGATGAGCAATAGATTGTTGCTGTGTGATGTGCTTCAGTCTAGCCTATATCACTTTGTTCATGTTGTTTTTTATTTTAAGTATGTCAGCTGTATGATAAAACAATATGTCAAGTGTTATTTGTGAAGCATTTGAACTCAAGGCAAATATCCCTCTGGGGACAATAAAGTATCTCCTGCTAAGTGGTCTCCATGATGTGTAAAAATTAAAACGTTGTTGTAGGACTATAGCAAACACATCGTTGGAAAGGTCTCAACCTGGAGAGTAACATATGTCAGTCTGAAGAGGATACATTACTCCTGCTTTGAAATATTGACCTCTGAACCTTGAACAAAGTACATGTATGAAGGCCTGTCATTTAGCAACAGAAGGTTCTACACACATAAAACCAGCTGTTATAGAAAGCTCTGGACCTCAGCTATCAGTAGATATGGTCACCAAATTACCTACTGTAAGCACTGTCAAATATGGTAACAAGCTATTTTCACCTATTTAACGATTCGATTTTTAAAATCTGATGACACTAGTGTGTTCTCCATCCCAAAAAACCCCAGGGTGTATCCAAAATTATACACTGCCAACTTCTACTTATGAGAAATATACCAATATACTTTAAAACTACAACTCCCATAAGAAACGCCACAGAACCGTCCATTTAGTTTCCAATGATGCTCTGCGAGACGCTTGTTGATGTCTTGTCAACCAATGGAAGGCTGGTCCGTCAACACATTAGGCCCATCCAAGGGCAGAATAGTTAGATGAGACCAAAGATCGTCTATAACCGTTCTAAATCATTCTACAGAAAAGAATAGCATTACTGTTTGGAGTTTTGGCATAAGTTTGGGCCTTTTTTGATGAAATGTAAATAGTTTGTCCTTCATATGAGTTATAATGTTCATTAGGGCCCAAGCACAAAAGTGCAAGGCCCCAACTGAAAGTGCGAGGAACCTATTGTTTTTGTACAGATTATTATGGCTTGAGCGCGGACAGTGGCGGAGGCCCTATTGGAACTGAAGGAATTAATATTACGCGCAATGAATCGCCTTTTTGAGGGGCTTGAAATACTCAAAAACTCACCAAAATTGCAATTTGCATCAGGCCTGCTGAAAAATTCTTTTCAATGGTTTCGTAAATAGTGGTTCAAAAATGGCTCGCTAGCGCCCCCTACAAACATTAACAAATTGACCTTTCGCTAAGCCCCGCCCTTCTTATTTACTGTTGCTATGCCTGACAAGCTTTCGTATCTGGCACGTCTATTACAGTCAAGGGGGTAAGCTTCGCTTCAGAACTTGAACCTCCTATGGCGCCATTTTGATGCTACAAAGCGATCACCTCCCGTTAGCATCCCACTGACTGCCATTCACTTTGACGTCACTTGACAGAAAATAACTTTACATCTGAAGCGTTTAAAGACTCCAATTGTCCATTGTTTATTTCTAAAGAAACACGACAATGTATAAAAGGCTCAATTACCTTGTACCTCACGTTATGGTTCCGTAGCAGACGCTTTTGTAGAAATAGGCTAACGATTGTGTAACATAGTAGAGGAATTACCGTATAGTACAGGAGAAGCTCGCAGGCAGTTTGGTCTTACATGAGCTGTTTAGTTTTAATTACTAATGTTAACTAACATGTTAGTTAGCAATAATTAGCCTGTGCCCATGTTATCTCCTTACATATACCTACGCTCTCCGTCTCTGTAAGATTGGGAATGATTGAGATTTCTCTTGGAACAGCTACCAGAAGACTTACAACTTTCAGACAGGTTGCTCACGTCACATTTACGTTGTCTCTCTCAGTTGGAGGTTGCGCAGTAACGCTAGCGCTCACCGGAAAAGTGCTTCTAATATTCTTCACTGGTCTCTGTCCAGAGCAATCGGGATCTGTTGGTCCATTCTTATATACTGTATATGATTCCAGTATGTATGCACCGGTGTCAGACATTCCCAAGGAGATAATTAGTATTTTTTGGCGAACAGGTGAAATATCTGTTAATATCCCATTAGCGAATAATGTCATCAAAATTGAAGCTAAAGCCTATAGGTCATGCCATAATGTGAGCAGCCTCATACACTGACCATTCAAATGGGAAACACACAAATTGAGGAACAGCTATGTTAATGCACAGCAGGTTAAGTGAAAGACTGTGTCGGATTTCAGCGCCGGTGCTGCCTGTGTAACTGCCTCGCCGCCCGACCTGCCTTCTTTCACAGACCCCGGCCTGCTATGAGGTACTTGGAGCTCCGTCACGACTGGCAGCCCACAGCACTCCAAACCCGTGCAAAGTCACTATCTTTTGGGCTAATGGACAACCAAATGCAACTGCCCTGACAGACCTCCAGGGCCTGCAACTCCCCTTTTACTGCTAGCTAAATGGCCCGTGTGTGAGAGCACGGTCAGCGAGCTTGTTACACCAGCAATCTCTTACCACATGTTACACACATGTCACGACACTTATACAACATCTACCTAAATGTCTTATAAAGCTAACAATGGTGTCCAATTTCAAATGAATGATAGCTCTCATTGATAGAGCTACATCCAGCCGCAGGATCTATCAATGAGACTCGCGGACAAGCGGCGTTTATTTCCCCAATCGTTTGTTTAAATAATTCAACACATTATAATTACACACATTATAAGATTAACTGAAACTTGTGGTAAGAGATTGCTGGCGTAACAAGCTCGCTGACCGCGCTCTCACTCACATACACCGGGCATTTAGCTAGCAGGAAGAGGGGAGTTGCAGGCCCTGGAGCTCTGTCAGAGCAGCGGCGTTTGGTAGTCCATTAGCCCAAAAACGGTGACTTTGCACGGGTATGGAGTGCTGTGGGCTGCCAGCCTAACGGAGCTGAATCGAGCTCACAGCAGGCCGGGGTCTGTGAAGGAAGGCAGGCCAGGTGGCGAGGCAATAACCCAGGCAGCACCGCGCTGAACTCCGACACACAATCAGACAAAATTTGCAGTTAGCCATCCATTTTTGTAAAGCGGCCCATATTTGAAATTTACATAGTTGATTTCTGGCATAAAAAAGTTTCAGAAGTGAATTTTGTAATGGAATAGCAGAGATCTGCGTGACCTAGATTCAGAAGACTACCTGATCTCAGGTCAGTTGTGTAGCTTATGGAAATGTTGGGGTGTGACCGTTCTCTTAATACACCCATGGGCGTGACAAAGTTACAGGTCTTGGGAGGTTGATGTCAACTTCCAGCTACACCTTAACCACAACCATGTACTCTAACCACGCCCACTTTTATGACTTTTGCACCGTTTAAGGTAGACTATCGTGTGAGGTATAATTGAACTCAGAAGAGAGTTCCTTTGTCGTTCCCTTTCATAACTAGTGACCCATTTTTCGTAGACTTTTGTGTGAGGTATCATTGATTGAAAGTTTGAAATTAGTGTGATTTTGGCATTTTGCCATCAAAACAGGAAATGGGTGTAACCTGAGTGTACATTGTCCAATTGGCTTGAAACTTTTCATGATTCATAAGACTCTAACCCTGAAGACATCTACCAGACAAAATTGACTCAAAATCATAGCGCCCCCTAGTGGCAACAGGAAATAGGCCCAAAACTATAGGTGCTATACTTTAAAGAACTACTCTGAGAGATTTCATCCGATCAACTTCAAATTCGGTCTGTCATCTAAAGACCTTAATGATGAAAAGTAAATCTGTGATCGACCTCGCGGTCTTTTGAGGAAAGCCGTGGACGAGCATCTATCTGAATTACTTCAGCTTGGCTCGACCTAGTCGCTCCTCCTCAGCCTGGCTCGGCCTTCGTGAAACGCACCAAGCCAGGATGCACAGATTAGACTAGGTTAAGCCTCGCTTTATCGGTTATCCTGGATTTATATATTCTGCTTTTGTGAAACAGGCCCCGGGACTGTATCCAAACTGATGATAGTACCACCAGAAGATGGGACAGAAATGTTTAAAGAGTGAGGGTTTGAGTTAGCCGGGCATCAGATTCTGGGAAAAAGCTAGACTTGTTTTGTAGTATCTGATCCGTGTACTCGTAATTGTAGATTGCAATATCATTCATCACTAAAGCTTGTTATAACTTTAACTGAACGAATCCTGAGTTTTATTTCTCTGATCTACCAGTAAACGAACACTATTCAGGGTGTAGTGACCATAGAATTGGAGTCAGGATTAAGTCTGGCCTTTTTAGGGCCAGACTGGTCATCGGTCACATTTTTAGCATAAATTCCTTCATATGTCATTATAATTGTGTGTTATTATAATAACAAAGGGCAAGTGATTCACAACAAACCACAAAATAATATTAAAACAATAAACACAGTGTAACATACAAGGTTAAAATATTGAGACCAAATTCTTACCAAACACACCTGTAATCAATTCTAGTTTGTTCTAGATCAGTGTTTCCCTAAGTGGGGGTTCCATGGGGTCCCAGCAAAAGGGAGAATAATTATTGTCAGTATAATTCCATCCATAAGTAGCACAAAAACAAATGCATGACTATCTAGATCATGGATTTCATACACTTTCTAAAATAAAATATCCTAAACGATAAAAATCTGTCTGGAATGAAATATTTTCAAATGGGCGTCTTTGGCCTAATTTGTGTCAGTTTAGGGGTCCACTTTTCTAGGTTATGATATCAAAGGAACAATATTTATTGACAGTTCAATCTGTGTGAAAAAGCAGCACATACACAATACATTTTCTAACATGTGCTTTAACATATATTCATGACAAATAGACAAAAGAATATTCTATTAACATTGTAGAAACCCACAATGTGAGTTTCAAACATAATTTAACCTGTGAATTGAACCATGCATACCGGTAAACAACTTCTGCAATGTTAATATCAATGTTGTAGTTCAGGTTGATATCTTTTCAAAGATTCCCTTAAAAAAAATTTATAGCAAACAAATGCATTAAACATTTTCATAAGCATATGTTGTGACTTAGAGCTTAATCGTTGCCACTCATGCAGAGTCTTAAACTTTCACAGCAGGACCATTCTTCAAAAATCTAAAAATTACTATTTTGATTTGAGGCAGACTCAGGCCGTAAACTAGAGGATTATTAATGGGGGGGATCATCAAATACTCTAAAGATAAAACAACTGTGATGATCGGATTCATTTTATCAGCCTCAAATCGAGTCAAGGACAGCTCACAGAAGAGAGAGAAAGAATAGGTCATGAATGTCATGATGTGAGGCAGGCAGGTCTGTAACGCCTTTCCTCTGAATTCAGACGAGCTTCTCCTGCAAACAAGCAGAATACGGAGATAGGTGTACAGGACAAAGAACAGGGGGATGAAGACATTTGTTATCGTGACAAACTGACCTACAATGTTGTTCAGAGTTGTGTCCACACAGGAGAGCAGAACCACAGGCCAGTTGGAACAGAAAAGCCTATTCAGTTTATTGCCACACAACGGTAATCGGACAGTAAGGAAGAGACAGCAACCATTGGCAAATGCAGGGTAGAGCACGGCAAAAATCACAAGATATGTTACCATCTTAAACGTCATTTTACTGTGATAGTGTAAAGGCTGGCAAATAGCAACAAATCTATCATAGGCCATGATGCCGAGGAGAGTCAGCTCAAATGATGCATAGGTGTAAATAACATATATCTGAATGAAACATAATGAGAGATTAAATGAGTGTCAGACAGAATGTCCATCAGAAACCTGGGGAAGAAGCCGGCTGAGCCGTACAGAGAGTTAAAAGTCAGACAGCAGATAAAAATATACATGGGCTGATGCAGAGACTTCTCCAGACAGACTGACAGAATAATGACAATGTTAGCAGAGACAACAGTCATGTAGAGCAACAGACACAGACTGAAGAACAGATATCTGAGGGGCCCAAAGTCTGCAAACAGAGTGAACTGAAAATACAAAGGATTCAGGCTGTTGTTGCTCTTCATGTCTGCACAACAGCAGAGCTGGAAGAAGAGAAGTGAGAGATGAAGGGAAGAAGTAAATGAGATTAAAGTGTTCCTATTTGAACACTTCATCAAGAAGCAATAAGCAAGCATGCATGTGAGTTGCATAAACTGCACTATCTCTAACAATTCTGCCTGAAAATATTCAGCATAGGTAACACATTTCAGATAGACAAGGGTCGAAAAAAGTCAATGTCTTACATTTACAAGCAACCTCACATTTGTCATTGAACAAAGTTGAATAAAAGAAAAGATGTATCCAAGTTAACAAGGCTCACAGATGACAGCAATTTAAATGCACTATTTCCATAAGCGAAAACTTAGCAATTGCAATCTGTCTGAAATGTACCCACTTTCATATCCAATAATAGCTAAGAAAATTAACACATACCAGCCAACAGAAAATATGGTGTTCTATAAGTCCTGTTGGCTGTCCAGCTAATACAGTCAGAAAGATATTCAGAAGTCCTTGCATCAGTGTATGTAAACGTAGGTTTTAGAATAATACACAGCACCCTCCCCTACAGCAGACTGGGGCAGTAGCTGAACTTTTATTTAACTGTTTTGCTGTCACACTGAGAGCAGCAACCTGTACATACAGGGTCCAAAGGGAGCTACGCTGTGTTACACACTGACTATGTGTGTGTGTGTGTGTGTGTGTGTGTGTGTGTGTGTGTGTGTGTGTGTGTGTGTGTGTGTGTGTGATACTCAAGCCCAGAGTTCCCAGGCCCGAGATATTCTAACCCCACAATCGCATAGACAACATGCTGCATCGTGAACGGAACTGTTCACATACTTGCCCATGTACTACACTTCTTACTAAAGGATTCCACTAGAAGGCACACCAGAGAACTCAGAACCAGATTTGCATCATGTAAATATAAAACAGGGTGGCAAACTCAAAGAGGCCACTATATAAATATAAAAAGTCTCAGAAGTGAATTTAGTGATCAAATAGCTAATAAAAATTGTAAAATGTTTCCAGCTGTTGGCCACAACGGTAAGCCAGGGTTATTGTGAGTGTTCTGACGCTTTGCATTGTGGGATACAGTAGGCGAGATGGACTGGTCTGAGGCATACTGGAGATTTTCTATGAATCAATGCGACATCCGGGTATTTTTGGCATACTGCAGTTTTTGCTTTTGTTTGCATACTGTATACTACATACTACATATTGGCCAAATCTATGTTGATTAGTAACGGGGACGCTGGCGAGATTGACGGCACTCTGTCTGTCAGTAATTTTACTCTTCTTCGCGAATGCATTGATTATTAGGGCCCAAGCACCGACAGAGGCGAAGGCCCCTATTGAAACTGAAGGAATTATTATTAGGGCAAATTAATTGGCTTTTTGAGGGGCTTAAAGGAACACGCCGACTTATTGGGAATTTAGCTTATTCACTCTAACCCCCAGAGTTAGACTAGTCCATACATACCCTTCTCATCTCCGTGCGTGCTGTAACGCTGTCTGACGGCTCCAGCGGCATCAGGCCAGCACAGAACATGCAGGTGAATGGTTCCAGTAATCCTACTGCTCCGAATAAGTGACAAAATAACACCAACATGTTCCTATTTACAGTACATGTTGTGATTTATAGAGTCACAGCGTGTACAAAAAACAACGTAACATGAGACACAGCCATCTTCTATCCCTAAACAAACCGGGAACTATATTCTCAGGTGGAAGAATATAGTACTTGGGCGGAGTGATATGCTCGCAGCAAGCTTGTCTGAGAATATAGTTCCCGGTTTGTTTACGGTTATAAGATGGCTGTGTCTCATGTTACGTTGTTTTTTGTACACGCTGTGATTATACAAATCACAACATGTAAATAGGAACATGTTGGCGTTATTTTGTCACTTTTGTCACAATTCGGAGCAGTAGGCTAGTTGGAACCAGTTACCTGCAGGATCTGTGCTAGGCTAAGCTAATGCTGGAGCCGTCAGACAGCGTTACAGCACGCATGGAGATGAGAAGGGTATGTATCGACTTACTCTGGGGGTTACAGTGAATAAGCTAAAGTCTCAGTAAGTCGGCGTGTTCTTTTCACCAAATTTGGCAGTGGCATCAAGTCTGGTGAAAATTTATGTATTTTAAAGGTTTCGGGAATAGGCGCACAAAAATGGCTCGCTGGCTCCCCCTAGAAAGATAAGAAAAATTAGCCCCTGCAGTGCGTTTAACGTAGACTCACGAAACTTGGTACACATATGTATCATGTCAAGATTCATTAGAGCCATACACTAAACCCAACAGGAAGTCTGCCATTTTGATTTCAAAGTTCGAAATTAATGTGATTTTGGCCATTTCCACATGTCGTACTTTAACAAACTCCTCCTAGAGATTTCATCCGATCAACTTCAAACTCGGTCTGTGCCATCTTAAGATGTTAAAGATGAAAAGTTGTTAAAAGAAAACTTTTTGTCATAGGGTGTGGCCGTGGCTGTGGCCGGGCAGCCATTTTGTACGTTTCGCTGCCGAAACAGGAAGTGGGTGTAACTCGAGTGTACGTTGTCCAACTGGCTCGAAACTTTTCAGGATTCATAAGAGTCCAACCCTGAGGACAAATAAAGGCCGATATTTACTTAAAGTCATAGCGCCCCCTAGTGGCAACAGGAAGTAGGCCTAAAAGTCAAGGTGCTATACTTTAACAAACTCCTCCTAGAGATTTCATCCGATGGACTTCAAACTTGGTCTGTACCATCCCAACACCTTAACGATGAAAAGTTGTTAAAAGAAAAACTTTTCGTCAGACGGTGTGGGCATGGCGTGGCGGCCATTTTGAGTGTTTAGCGATGAACAAAGAAATTGTTGTAACTTGAGTGTACGTTGTCGTATCTGCCCGAAATTTATCACGATTGACAAGGGTCCAGGCCTGAGGACACCTTTAGGCCAAAATTTACTTTTGGTCATAGCGCCCCCCGCTGGCAACAGGAAATGCGCCTTATATGACAAGCATCATCCGATTTACATGAAACTTATGTGTGGTCTACATGTGATACTGAGCCGCCCCCTATACTTTAACCACGCCCACTTACTCAGGCCACGTCCCCTTTCATAACATTTGAACCGTTTTATGTAGACCCTTGTGTGAGGTGTCACTGAACTCAGCAGAGACTTCCTTCTTCATTGGTCATGGTTTTGCCCACCCCCTATGTTTAAGCCATGCCCCATTTCATAACATTTCAACCGTTTAAGGTATACCCTTGTGTGAGGTATCATTGAACTCAAAAGAGACTTCATTCTTCATTGGTGATGGTTTGACCCGGCCCCTAAGCTTTAGCGACGCCCGCTTTTATAACTAATGACCCGTTTCATGTATACCCTTGTGTGAGGTGTCATTAAACTCAGCAGAGATTTCCTTCTTCATTGGTCATGGTTTTGTCCACCCCCTATACTTAAGCCACACCCCTTTCATAATATTTGAACCATTTAAGGTTGACCGTTGTTTGAGGTATCAATGAACTCAGCAGAGAGTTCCTTATTCATTGGTGATGGTTTGGCCCGCCCCCTATGTTTAAGCCACGCACCCTTTCATAAATGCTGACCCATCTAACGTAGAGTCTTGTGTGATGTATCATTGAACTCAGCAGAGAGTTCCGTTTTAATTGGTGATGGTTTGACCTGCCCCCTATGCTTTAGCCACGCTGTATGACATGGAGTCTTGTGTGAGGTATTGTTGAACTCAGCAGAGAGTTCCCTTTTCATTGGTGACGATTTGCGGCGTCTGAGTGCCGCGCAAATGCACGGTTGCAAGGAGCAGCATCCGCCAGTAACCCCAACACGCGCAGAGGCGTGAGGGCCTGTCCATCGCTGCTTGCAGCATTAATTTTGTTTGATTTTCATATTCAGTTCATTAGCAAAGTTCAATAGTTATATATAGCTACGCATTTTGTCATCTCTCCGCCGTATTTTGTTTTATACAGGGTTGGAGTCTGACATGATGCCTGATGACCGGAGGATGCAAGTTGGTCATGGCTTGTAACGGCTGAAGAGTGAACGCTGGCACAGCTGCTCGCCATACTCGGCCATTGACCTGCTCTGGCTGTCACCTGCTTGGACCTGCACCAGAGGCTCTCCACCTTCACCCGGATATCGCCTTCCAGCCCCGCCTGAGATACATCCACCAATGGTCCCGCCGGAATTTCCACCACAACAGCTCAACAGCAATAAAGTCCATCTGGTCCAGCTCTCGTCGCCCTCCACACTCCACCAACTGGGCTGTCGATCACAGCGTGTTAGCCCACCTAGCTCGGTCGGCTAGCACCACCACCAGCTGTGACAACACATCAGTCAACTTCGCTCTGCTCAACATCCCCTCACTGACAGGCAAGGGACATCTCATCCAGGACTTCATCTCCAATCGTAAACTAGACTTTCTTTGTTTAACCGAGACATGGCAACAGCCCAACGCCTTTTATCAGCTGAATCAATCCTCTCTTAGTGGGTTTGATTACATCTGTCAACCCCGTGGCTCCAGCCAGGGAGGAGGTCTCGAGAGAATCTACCGCGAGAAGTGGAAAGTCTCGCCGGTGTCTGTGCCTGTCTCCAGCTCGTTTGAATCTGCTGTCTGCAAGTTGTCTGGTCCCACTCCAAACATCATTGCTACTGTCTACCGCCCCCCTAAACCGAACAGTGAATTTTTAAATGACTTTGCTGCTTTTCTCACCCACTTGTCCTCTCTCTCACAAAACATAATAATGCTGGGCGATTTCAATATCCACATGGACAATATCAATCTGCCTCTCAACAAAGACTTCACCTCCTGCTTAGAGAGTTTTGGATGTCAGCAACACACCACTTTTCCCACACACTCCAAAGGACATATTCTGGACTTAATCTGCTGCTCTGGTGTCACCCGTTCAGACCTTACATCTGATGAACTCCCCATATCTTACCACTTGTCCTCTCATTTACAGTGAAACTCACTCTCTCCATCTCTAAAATACCACGCCTTATTTAATTTCGGAATATAAAGAATATCAACCCCACCACTCTCACTTAAGTATCCACTCCTCCTGCCTCCCTGACACTCACGATCTATCCACCCCCGATGATCTGTTCTCTCATTACAACACTGGACTCCATAATATTCTTAATTCCATTGCTCTGGTAAAAGCCAGTTCTGTTTCTTTTTCTGTCTCTGCCACCTTGGTTCACCCCCAATCTTCATCTCGAAAGCCAAAGGTCGGCAACTTGAACGTCTTCAAAGAAAAACTGATCTCACTATTCACAAAGAAATAACAACATCTTATGTTATAAGGACTCCATTGCTAGCATCAAAACCCACTACTACTCCAATATAATCACTGCCAATAAAGGAAACTCCAAGTAACTGTTTTCCCTACTTAACAATATCACCCAACCCCAGGACTTTCTCCCCCCTCTCTTCTATACAACCTCATTCTGCAACTCCATTATGTCCTTTTTCACTGAAAAAATTCAAGAACATCCACCAGCACATTGGATCAGCCCCTCTCCCCCACACACTCATTCTTCTCCTTCCAGCTCCAAGATATTTCAGAAATCACAGAACTCACCCTGAAATCCAAGCCATCAACTTGTCAACTTGATCCCCTCCCCACACAATTCGTTAAAGCCTGCCTTCCCTCCTTGGTCCCCATTATTTCTGCTATCATCCACTCCTCTCTCACCACTGGAACTGTCCCTACATCCTTCAAAACTGCTGCCATTACCCCTATTTTGAAAAAACCTAGTGCCGACCCCTCTAACTTCAACAACTTCCGTCCTATAGCCAATCTACCCTTCATCTCCAAAATCCTTGAAAAAACAGTTGCCTCTCAACTCCATTCTCACCTATCCAACAATAACCTGTATGAACCATTCCAGTCCGGTTTCCGCCCACTCCATAGCACTGAAACAGCACTTATCAAAATCACCAACGACCTCCTTATGGCAGCTGATTCTGGACTCCTCACCATCCTCATCCTCCTCGACCTGAGTGCAGCCTTTGATACCATCTGTCACACCACCCTCCTCAACAGGCTATCTTCCATCGGCATCACCCACACTCCTTTAGACTGGTTCACATCTTACCTCTCTGGCTGAACTCAGTTCATACAACTCAAGTCTTTTAAATCCATTCCCTCCTCCGTCACTTCAGGTGTGCCCCAGGGCTCTGTCCTGGAGCCCCTACTCTTCATAATTTACCTCCTTCTCCTCTGCAATATTTTCCGCAAATTTAACATTCACTTCCACTGTTATGCTGATGACACCCAGCTCTACCTCTCCACCAAACCCTCGTCCACTCACCCGCCTGCCTCCCTTACTTATTATCTCTGAAATAAAAACCTGGTTCACCCAAAACTTCCTCAAATTACACAGTAATAAAACCGAGGTTCTCCTCATTGGCACCAAATCCACTCTATCCAAAACCAAAGACAGTTTTTCTCTAACTATTGATAACTTCCCCGTTTCATCCACCCCCCAGGTTAAGAGTCAGGGTGTAATCATAGACAGCACACTATCCCTTCTACCCCATATCAATAACATTACCCGGTCTGCCTACTTCCACCTACGAAACATCAATTGCCTCTGCCCCTCCCTTACCCCCCACACTGCCGCCATCCTTGTCCACAGTCTCGTCACTTCCCATCTGGATTACTGCAACTGTCTCCTCTTCGACCTCCCTCACAAATCACTCCATAAACTTCAGCTGGTCCAGAATTCAGCTGCCCGCATCATAACTCGAACCATCTCCATCCACCACATAACTCCTGTCCTCCAACAGCTCCACTGGCTCCCGGTCCAGTTCCGTATCCAATTCAAAGTCCTTCCATTTACATTCAGGGCCATCCACAACCTCGCCCCCCCCATATTTGTCGGATCTCCTCCAGGTTCCCACTCCCACCCGCTCCCTCAGATCCTCTTCCTCCATACACCTGTCTGTCCCTTTCTCCCATCTCACCACCATGGGCAGTAGAGCATTCAGCCGCTCTGCTCCCTGGAATTCATTGCCACCCCAACTCATAAACATCGATTCATTCCCCCATTTCAAATTGCAACTCAAAACGTGTATTTTTGAAAATGACTATTCCACTTGATGTCAATTGCTCTGCCTCTGTTGTTTCTATTGTTGTTTTATTCTTTATTTTTATTTATATTTTTTGCTGTTTTTAAATGACTTATGTATCCCTGTATGGTGTCCTTGAGTGCCGAGAAAGGTGCCTTTAAATAAAATTTATTAAATAAAATGTATTATTATTATTATTAGTATTATTATTAAATCAATACTCACTGCTAGTATAGTATGCGTTTTCGAAAACAGCCTAGGTTGAGGCCTACACAGGTGTCAGCCTATTACCTGCTTGACCCTCCCAGACTGTCAGCTCCTGCAGGAGGTGGCCAATGAAGCCACAGCAGGCAGGAAGAGAGGGGTCATAATAGTTGTTGTCCTGAAAATCCCGTGGCTACGGGAAACAAACAACAACCTTCAAGCTAGCAAGCTAGCAAGTTACCAGCGTAAAATGGCAGGGTTGCTGTAACCTGACTCCGCCAGATGGATTGCTTCGCATTTGCTCGGCATATCCATCTGGGAACTTTCCGTTGGAGAACTTTTGGGAAGGGGCGGAAATACTGGTTTGCTGATTGGATGAACCATCTGTTTATCACCTATGTTGGTGATAGACGGTCCAAATCAACCAATCAGATCCACGAAGCGTATGAAAATACAACCACAAGCCCGCCCCTGCTGCTACAGGCAAAGCATAGCTCGTTAGCTCAGCATGCAAGCAACATGTCGGTAAAGGAGATTTGCCGTTTGTGTAACGAGAATTTAGGAATAAAAGGCACCATTTCAGGTTCCCGGACCATATTCCAAAAGAAGGATCCAAGAGAAAAAAAGCATTAGTGAGCGGCTAACAGAATTAGGGCTACCGCTGTCTGAAAATACTGGTTAGCTGATTGGATAAACCATCGGTCTATCACCACCTAACCCACCTCAAAACCAACGCTGATTGGCCCGGTCGTTTGGCTAACGGCTCCAAATTTTCTCTGCCTCAAGATGCCAGACTGATCTGCGAGGGGAAAACTGGAGCTCGCCAGATCAGGACGGTCTCACGAGGCTAGGGTTGCTGTATATTAAATGAATATTAAATGAATTTAATATTTTATGCAGCGTTTTCTTCCACCAAAGCAAGTTCCTTCCCAAGACTATTTAGAGAGCCACAGTCGCTGAGTCCAGAGCTTAGCGCTGCCCAAGATGATTGTGATTGGATTAAAGAAAAATGCAAACAACCTAGATGTTTTTTTTTTTCTCCTATCCTAGAATGTATCCGTGGTGTAGCCAGACCTTATTTCGCAGCGCTGTGGAGATATGTCGAGCAATGTGAGACTAGGCTTATGCAACAAAAGCATGTTGGTTAAGGTTAGGGAAAGACTGTGGTTGCGGGTTGGCAGACACAACCTTCAGTTAGTGGCTGTAGCAACTTTATTTAAGCCAGAGCAATCCCCAGCTCTGTACTTTCCTTTGACTTTCTCAAATTTTTATTTTTGTTTGATTATATTGACACAAATCTGATTCCATACTCATGGTTGTCGACTGTCTTGTTTATTCAATATCCTATGTAATTATAATTGAGAGATTGAACTCTCTGGAAATTGATGATGGAGATGCTCACAGATGACGACTCAGATGATTTCAGATTATAGGCAACTTTATTCAATATTGAACAAAGGAGATAACCATGTGTACACACACAAGCTGCACGTACCCAAAGTGTCTCTCGATTTTAGGATTGAACATACATTTTATACTTTCTGGGGCCGCCCACCAGGAAACCCTTATTCATGATCTCATCCTAACACTGTAAGGGTCCCTTGCTCGGATAAACTCAAGTATACTGTAGGCCCCCACCAAAGGTCATAGGTGAACGTTACATAAGTTGATATTCAGATATATGCTTTCAGAATACATGACAACTCCTGGACAGCTACTCAATCAGGGCCCTTTATTCGTTATTTTCTCAGGCCCAACATCTGGATCAGATCCAACGCATAGGGCCTCTTGCCTCACTCTGACCAAGAGTTCAAATCTGAGAATTTCTACATTAGTCTCACTGTACCACATTATAGAATATATGAAATATGAAAATACATTTGAGTAAATGCAGGCTTGATTATTCCACCTATCAATAATATTGGGTTATTATAATAACAAAGGGTAAATTATTTACAGCAAACCACAAAATATTAAAACAATAAACACACCTGGAATCCTATCAATTCTAGTTTGTTCTAGATCAGTGTTTCCCTAAGTGGGGGTTCCATGGGGTCCCCAGCAAAAGGGAGAAAACTTATTGTCAGTATAATTCCATCGTAACACAAAAACAAATGTATGACTATCTAGATCATGGATTTCATACACTTTCTATAAAACATCCAAAAGGAAACAACCTGCCAGGTGGGCGGCCCTGGAACGAAATATTTTCAAATGGAGGCCTTTGGCCTAATTTGTGTCAGTTTATGGGTCCATGAAGTAAAACAAATCGGGAACCACTTTTCTAGGTACAATATTTATTGACAGTTCAATCTGCGTGAAAAAGCAGCACATAGCGGGGTGGCCTCTAGCTCATCCAGTAAGAGCGTTTTGCCCCATGTAGGCTGAGTCCTGCAGCGGCGCAAGGTTCAAATCTGACCTGCTGCCCTTTGCTGCGTGTCATCCCCCATCTCTCTCCCCCTTTCATGTCTATCCACTTTCGAGCAGCAGATAGTATATTTTGTAATATGTGCCTTAACATTTTTTTGTGAGAAATAGACAAAAGAATATTCTATTAACATTGTAGAAACCCACAATGTGAGTTTCAAACGTAATTTAACCTGTGAGTTGAACCATGCATATACAACTTGTGCAATTTTAATATCAATGTTGTAGTTCAGGTTGATGACATCTTTTCATTCTCATTCTCTTAAAAAAATTTGATAGCAAACAAAATCGATGGACAGATACATTAAACATTTTCAGAAGCATATATTGTAATTTAGAGCTTCATCGTTGCCAATCGTGCAATGCTGAGTCTTAAACTTTCACAGCAGGACCATTCTTCAAAAATCTAAAAATTACTATTTTGATTTGAGGCAGACTCAGGCCGTAAACTAGAGGGTTATTAATGGGGGGGATGATCAAATACTCTAAAGATAAAACAACTGTGATGATCGGATTCATTTTATCAGCCTCAAATCGAGTCAATGACAGCTCACAGAAGAGAGAGAAAGAATAGGTCATGAATGTCACGATGTGAGGCAGGCAGGTCTGTAACGCCTTTCCTCTGAATTCAGACGAGCTTCTCCTGCAGACAAGCAGAATACGTAGATAGGTGTACAGAACGAAGAACAGGGGGACGAAGATGGTTGTCATCGTGAAAAACTGACCTGCTATGTTGTTCAGAGTTGTGTCCACACAGGAGAGCTGAACCACAGGCCAGTTGGAACAGAAAAGTCTGTGCAGTTTATTGCCACACAACGTTAATCGAACAGTAAGATAGAGACAGAAGCCAATAGCAAATGCAGGGTAGAGCACGGCAAAAAACAAAAGGTGTCTCACAATCTGAAATGTCATTTTACTGTGATAATGTAAAGGCTGGCAAATTGCAACAAATCTATCGTAGGCCATGATGCCGAGGAGAGTCATCTCACATGATGCATAGGTGTAAATAACATATATCTGAATGAAACATAATGGACGGGAGATTAAATGAGTGTCAGACAGAATGTCCATCAGAAACCTGGGGAAGAAGCCGGCTGAGCCGTACAGAGAGTTAACAGACAGACAGCAGATAAAAATATACATGGGCTGATGCAGAGACTTCTCCAGACAGACTGTCAGAATAATGACAATGTTAGCAGAGACAACAGTCATGTAGAGCAACAGACACAGACTGAAGAACAGATATCTGAGGGGCCCAAAGTCTGCAAACAGAGTGAACTGAAAATACAAAGGATTCAGGCTGTTGTTGCTATTCATGTCTGCACAGCAGAGCTGGAAGAAGAGATAGTGATGGAGAAAAAGGAGGGTAAAAAAACAGATTGAGTTACAGTAAATGGGATTAAAATATTTCAGCAAAATGTTCTATTTCAACACATTAAGAAGACACAAAAACATACAATAAACCTGCATGTAAGTTGCATAAACAGCACATTTCTCACAATTGTGTGTGATAATATTCTGCATAACCAAAACATTTGAGATAGTTCAAACGCAGCAACCTCACATTTGTCAATCAACGATATGTATGTCAGCTCAATGAAGTAGAGATGTATCTAGGTTATCAAGGCACAAAGAACACAGATTAAAACTGTCCTTTTCAACAAGTGAAAACTGTCTTTGCAATGTCTAATGTCTAAAAAGCTTTCACTTTTAGTGGAAGTTGTGTGTCCTCTGATAGCTGAGAAATCAGTACATATATTAGACAACAGAATATACTGTGTATAGTGTTTACGTAATCCATGTGGTCTTTTCAGCTACTACATTCAAGAAGATCTTCAGAAAAGTATTTGCATCAGTGTATGTAAACTTTAAGAATAATACACAGCACCCTCCCCCTGACCTACAGCAGACTGAGTCAACAGCTGAACTTTTATCCTGTTTTGCTTTCACACTGAGAGCCGCAACCTGTACACACAGAGTCCAAAGGGAGGTATGGTGTGTCACACACTGACATTTTTGTGTTATGTTGCATCAGTATACCCAAGCCCAACTTTCCAAGGCCAGAGGCATACTTGTTTTTTTACTTGCATAGTCAAGTCAAGTCAACTTTATGTATTTACTGTAAGTATCATAAAAAAAAAGATATTGAAGATAAATATATTTTTAGTATTCCTATTTTTAGGAATCCGCTGACACTGTTTCTTGATTATAAAGGTTTATTCACATCAAAGGAATTCAGCATCAATTTCCAAGCCCTGCAGAGCTCGGAGAGCGACAGCTACCCAGATTCTCAAAAGTCACTATAAAGTTATTTGTGTGTGGATGCATCCCAGATGTCTTCAGGGAAGTGTCCAACGAATGTAGGCTAAAGTTCATCTGGGTTTCTTTGTTACCCAAAGCATAAATACAAATCATATAGAATATGCAGATACAATAAGATGACCATATACCTCAGCTGACTTCACCCACAATGCTGGTTGCTTTGCGGGTGAGGCGGGTTTGGTAAATGTCCAGGAGTGAGGGTAATGGGACACCAATGATACGCCCAGCAGCCTTTGCTATGCGCTACAGGGAGGCGGTGCAACCCCTGTACCACACAGCGATGCAGCTGGACAGTATGCTCACAATGGTGCCCCTGTAGAAGGTACAAATGATGGGGCTGCTCTCGCTCTCTTCAGTTTGCAGAGGAAGTAGAGGTGCTGCTAGGGCGTCTTGGCTAGTGATGCAGTTGTTGTCCTGATGTGCAACCCCAGGAATTTGGTGCTGCTCACTGTCTTCTACATTTTATGTAAGCCATGACTAGCCTTTCAAAGCATTTCATGATGATGGGACGTGCAATGGGCGGATGGAATCAGAATCAGAAAGGGCTTTATTGCCAAGTATGTGTTATGCACATACAAGGAATTTGTCATGGTGTTGTTGGTGCATGTCACACATTCTCAAATATAAGAAGGATAAAAAGAATATAAACAATAGAAGTATAAACATATACACACATGTTATGCTGTACTGTGCTGGGGAGGCAGTATATCTGTTGAGGACAAAAATAGGATAAACAAGTTAATCAAGAGAGCTGGTTCAGTTATTGGTCTTAACCCGGATGTACTGGAGGTTATTGTAGAGAAGAGGATTAGTTCAAAACTAAAAATTGTCCTGCTTTTTGAAGGCCATCCATTACACACTCTGTTCAAAGGACTCAGAAGCTCTTTCAGTGAGCAATTGGTAATGCCTCGGTGCTCTAGTGAGCGCATGAGAAGGTCTTTTGTTCCCGCTGCGGTTAGATTTTATAACCAACACTGTTAACCGTTGGATATTATTCTTGTCTTCTATAATTTTTTTTTTTTTTTACATTCATGTATTGTGAAATTGTGTCTCCTTATTAGGGTCTATTAGTCTACTAATCCAGAATTATTTAATTATTTAATTATTTATTTATTTATTTGTCTGTTAGTTGTGTATTGTGTTCGATTGTTGTATGGTTGGTGGCAAACCAGTTTCCCTATCGGGATTAATAACGTTTTTTCAATACAATTCAATTTCAACAGTATGTATTAATAACGATAAAATAAATGTAAGATAATGTCGACAGGGATTCCAGAAAAGCACCGCCAGAGGTGTGAGTGAAGATCTCTTTGATAGGGGCCTCCTCCAGACGTTCCCAGTGCACTGACCTAGATGGTGATCAGTTGACCTCTCCGCCCGTCTCTTCATTCAAGTGTCTAAAACATGCAGCCTTAGATCAGACGATCGATCACAAAATCAACATTTAGTCTATGGTGCTGTGGTATCACGTACACTTATGAGCATCATTATGCTCGAACATGGTGTTCTTTATAAACAATCCTTGACTAGCACAGAAGTATAACAAAACTGTACAGCTTGGGTTTAGATCAGTGAGGCTGTTTCTCCCAATCAAGCCTAGTCTGGACAGTCAGATTGGAATTCATCAAACTGACGTCACTCTAGAGCAAGCATCGTCACAATTCTGGCCCGAGAACAGCAAGCACCCAGGAACATAAACTTACCAGTGTAAAGCTTGTAATGTTATTGACATCTGTTTCCATACTGCAGGCCATCGTTCAGTAGGGAGCGGTAGCTAGTAGCACGACCTAATGATTACATGTCTGTGGTACTCTTAATACATCCATGGGTTTATTTTGATAAGCATTTAAACAGGGAGTTGCATGTGACCCGTGATAATGTATTACTCGCTTGCACATGCAGGTCACTTTTAAGGTCATCCCCTGTACTTGAGTCTGATGTGGGCCACATTTAAAAAAAACAATAATGCGAACAGTCAGTCAAAAAAAAAAAATCGGATCT
Organism: Perca flavescens; assembly: GCF_004354835.1. NCBI lineage: Eukaryota > Metazoa > Chordata > Actinopteri > Perciformes > Percidae > Perca > Perca flavescens. The sequence continues at coordinate 1,625,619 of NC_041341.1, forward strand.
GGAAAAAAAATCTAAATTGAGCGTTAAGGCCTGCAGTCTAAACGTAGCCATTATGTATTCAACGTGCGCTGCCAGGTCTCCTCGTGCACTTGTTTTAAGGCTGTTTAACTTAAAAGAGAAACCCAGAACAATAGATCATTTGATAATGTTGACATTTTCAACACATCTTGAATATGTGACTGTTATAAACGTAATCAATGAACTCAAAGACATTCACCTTTGAGGTCGACACTGTTGCAACTGCGTTATATGTAATATTCATTATCTCCAGATCAATACAGCGTAGACACTTACTTTGTTTGAATAGAACAAGAGAAATGCGCCGTTTCAACAAGATCTTCCATGCGATCGTAGTCCGTGGAACTACAGTGTCTTTCTATAATAAATCAATAATGATGAATCCCTAAGTATGTGTTTATTTATTTTTTTACATATTTTATGTGAGTTATTGACAGGCAAATGAACATTAAGTGATGTCCATAGAAATGCAGCTTGCTCAGACAATAGACAACCCTAACCTAATACAAGCAGGAGGGCCTTGAATGTAGTATGTGCATTGCATGCAGAGCTGCAGGTCATTCAGGCAGCCTTGGGTTAGTAAATAAATGTGATTTGGCCTACTGGTGTCTTATGGCAGACAGGAAATGCATTACAGATGGCACAGTTAACTTTCTGGAAGAAAAGCATCTGGGGCTAGCCTAGAAATCTAGACCCACACTAGCGGCAGCAAATGTAATAAAACTCTAGTCAGGCCAATCACATCGTTTATAGCTTCGATGGGTGGGCCTAACATAATGATGGCAGAGTTGTGATGGTTCTGCGTGAATTCCCTGCTACTTGAAAACAAAGGAAATGGCTGCTGCTGCTGGCGAACAGTGGTCTTTCGAATCGGCTCTGGCTGCGACTCTGGAAGACTTGGAGTTAAGCTTTTATTTGAGAAAAGAACAAAGAACGGCACTGAAGTCATTCTTAAGAAAGGAAGATGTATTCGGAGTTTAAAATTTAATCTATCAACTAGCGTTGCTCTGGTTGGTTGTAGCACTATCCTATTGCGTGCAGAGGGAATTTGAAAGACAACCATTTATCCCGCCCCTCGGATTGAGCCCTGCCAATGGTGAGTTCCCAGACCCAACATCTTGATGTGGGTCTGGCTTGTGAGGCTAATCTGGGGCCTTATGTATAAAAGATTGCACAGCTTTCATACCAGAAGATGGCGTACGCCCAAAACTTGAAAAGTATCTTTATACATCGCAATCAACATGTAATTGCCTCCTACCATAAATTAATATGGAAATGACTATAAATGCGTGCCTGACGTCACAACAGTTAATTCCCACTGCAGACGGAAAAAAATGTTTCACCGACTGAGATTGAGGTGCTGATTGTGGAGGTTGAGGCAAGGAAAAAACTTTCTGTTTGGAGATTTTTGAACTCGGATAAGCAATAAAAGAACAGAAATTTAAAAAAGGTCTATCGTCGAAGTGGTAATCAAGAGAAGGGTGGCAGCGCCACAGTTACCAAACAACATGCATGTCACACATGTATTGTATCAGTCCAAATTACGCACGATAACCAGTTTTAGCCCACTTAGTATGTAATGCCATTGACTCAGTGAAACTGAGTCCAGCGCGAGGGAGACCTGACTCAGGAGGAGGAGAGGCCATCATCCAGGGCTTAATTTGAGCAGGAACACGCCGGAACATGTTCCGGCACCTCCAACGTTGGATCCGGAAAGTTTTTTGTTGGATTCGGCATATCCTGTGTCACCAGGAAAAATGAATCTCCTAAATGAAAAAAATAAAACTACTGTTTGTGTAGCGTTCAATGTTGTTATCTGTCTTGTTAGTCTTTATTCCCCATTAAAGTTCCACAAAAATCTTGTGTTTGCATTTTCCATGCGTTTTGAGGTGAATTTTCAGGGTAAGACGGAGGGAGGAAAGGGAGGGAGGGGAGACAGAGGGGGGAGGGGAGGCACTTCAACAGCGCGGTGCTGCACTTCAGGTGACACAAGTGCTTGTGCTGCTTGAGATTTCTGTTAAAGCCTCGTTTAACTCAGGGGAAAAATGTCAAAAAGACGACAAAGTTTGCTGAACTTATTCAAATACGCTGGCCAGTCGGATCCCAAACAAGCAAAAACCGTTTCTGCTGATCAAGAATGTGGAGACCGCGGTGGGTTTTTTGGTTAATTTAATAGTCCGATGGATAACTGCTGCTTGTGAAAACGATTGTTGCAGTGGATTTTTATTTTTACATTTCGCACCAATGCAGTGCATGTTCTGAAATAGAAATAAACATTGCCCTGATGTACACACAGCGTTGTTTAGGTTTTTTTAGTCAGAGAAGCTACGTAGGCAGTGTCATTTTTTTTTTGTTCCGTTACCTCCAACCCCCATTTTGAGTCGCCGGATCCATCCCCCCTCTGCGCTCCGGGACCTCCCGCTTTACAAATTAAGCACTGCCAGCGTCTCCATGGCAGAGGACAGTGCGCACAGATTCGCTACGCCACGCATGAATGAAATAATAAAATAGTTAATACAGTAACAGAAAAATTTGCAGAATTAAGACAAATAGATGTCATTCTACACAATATAAGTGTAAGAAGTGGTTAAAACATATAGGCTATGCCAAGTCTCCTACCACTTTTCCACATTCTGTTCATGATCCAAACATGGCTGTAAAGCTGCTGCATTCGGCCCAGTGTTTGGTGGCCCGGGTTGGGTTCATTTCTAACACATTGTTCACTTACATACACATCATCCACAGGATCAATTACGTCTGAGCCTCAACAGCTACACTCACAGAAACAAGTGCATTTTTCCATGCCGATCTTTTTGTTGCACAGTGAGTAAGATATTTCATCTGTGGGAAATACAGATGACTGAAAGTAGGCTATTTTCTAGGTGGCTTTTTCATTCATTTCACGCCCTCATCTTTTAACAGAAGTTAAGTAGCCTGTGAATTAAACAGTTAAAAGTTAACAGTTAATAGTATGCAAGATGTGATTCATGAGTATCAGTGTATATAATCATGTTTTTTCATAGTCAACGTAATAGATATTTGAGAGTAACTGAAGTGGAAATTTTATTTTGTATTGTTTAGTTTCAGCATTTTTCAGTCTGCTCCAAAGTTTGTGTGACGGCCAGCACATTATCACGTCAAGTTAATTTTTATACATCGCACCGTGTGCATGAAAACCGCAAGCTTTTCGTGCGTAAGCAACGTTTATACATGAAGCCCCTGGACTTTTCTGGGCAGGGGAATCTAAACAGTTGTGTTATTCACAATCTGTCTCCTGTGATTGCCAAGACTTGGGAGAAAAATGTTAAAATGCCAAAAGTCATGTTCATCATTATTCTCTTCTTCTGTTAAATTAAATTTCCATTTAATCTTTTCTTTTGTCTTTAACAATGTATACATTTAGGCGACATCTCTGCAGTGTACATATCCTGATAGTCCTGGATGTTCTGAAAAATGTCTATAACTTGATTGTGTTGAGGTTACACAAGGATTTTCAAACAAGTAAACCAGACCGAACCAAAGATTGAGAAAAATGGCTTAGACCTCAGAGGGCATATGGTATTAATATGAATGGCATTGTGATGAGAGCCAGTCTCTGTTTTTGACCATTTCAATTTGACCTATAATTGCATGAACTTAACATGATTTCAGTATACAAACAATCCAAACAATCATACATCATTTAGATTTAGTAGCAGTGAAATTGACCTTAAAAAATTTAAAGGAAACCTGATCTCTTGATCGAACAAAAAGGTGTTATGAATACATTGATCAGTAAGTTCATTGTTCATGTTTCCAATATTATTTACTTTGCATTCATCGTAAAAATATTTCAAAATACAGTTAAAATATCCTTCATTATCAAATCATTAAAGAAATGTCTGTACATTTGTTTTAAGTGTTAATACATCACATACATTTGGCTTGACAGAACAACTTTTTGAGGTGTTTTGAAATTTCTTTCATATTTAGTCCATACATGATTGGATTAAAGAGAGGGTGATACATTACTATTTGTAAAGACATTATTAAATTTACAGTTTTTGGAAAGTCAGATTCCAGCTGAACTATAATAACATCATATGCACACAAACAGGAAAAGTTTATCAAAACTATCAGATGAGGTAAACAAGTCTGTGCAGCTTTTTTTCTAACTTCCCTACTACTTCGATATGTTATTATAAATATCCTGGTGTATGTAAAAAGAATGAAAAGCATAGGGACAAGTGCAACATTAAGCAAAATTACCATATCATGGATGATTTGTGCTCTTGAGATCACACACTGAAGTTTATAAACTGTATTGTTGCAAAAAACTCCCTTTAAAATAAATCTACAAAGTTTTTTATCAGCACTTAAACCAGCTGGTACTGCCACCTGAGAGGCCGGCAGAATCCAAGCCAACCCCAAGAAAATACTGACAGTTGTTTTTCTCATAATAGTGTGATATTGCAGAGGTTTACATATAGACACATATCTGTCATAAGACATGGCTGCCAGCAGTAAGAACTCTGAACCCCCTAAAGAGTAAAATAAGTGAAATTGAAAGAGACAGGCTGAATAAGATATGGTTTGTTTTTCAGATAAAAAGTCAATTAAAAGCTTTGGGTAGACAGCAGTGCTGAAAAGAACAGAGTTAGCTAACAAAGCAGCAATGAAAATGTACATTGGCTCGTGGAGGTTTTGGTGAACCCATATAATGTATACAATGGTAGAATTACTGCAGATTATTAGCAAATATACTATGAACATAATAAAGAAATAAATATATCTGTATTTTTCCACTTCGACATGACCACCAAGAGTTATATATGTTACATTTAATTCATCATCCATTAAGATTGTTAAAAAACTGAATAAAAAAGGTAGCTATTATACAAGGAAATAACAGTCATAGAATAAACATGACCTTACATTGAGAGTGTGTTCATCTCCAGAATTGAACTTAAGTAAACTGCTTGAGTCTGTGAAGTGTTTTTTATCAGTTTGTTTCATCCTCCATGGATCTCATTAAAACTCTTCACCAAGAATGACTAACTTATAAACAACTTCATCAACGTCTAGAGGCCTGAACTTATGGGCAAAGTATCTCAGTGGTTGGTAAACTCTCAATGGTCAACAAGACCCAAAGGCCAGAAATCGAAGATATAATTGCAAAGTTAGTTGGTCGAAAGTTTGGAGGAGGCCATGTTTACGTACTTCAGGACCAAATCAAAAATTATTTGAATAAGGCCTGAGGGTCTAAATATTGTCAAAATAAATAGAGAAATGTATATGGAGTTAAATTTGAAAAAGAATTGTGGTTTGGGTTAAAAAACACCGGTCCCCTTAAGTACTACTCCACCTGTTTCCTACTAACGTAGAGAAAACACTGGTCATAGCATTCAGCTCTTTATTGTCTCAGCAATATTGTGATTGTTTATTGTGTAATATGTTCTGCTGTTGACACTGTACCAAATACAAATTTCATTTACCATCATGACATCTGGACCTATGAAGGAGCTAATGCTAGCTAGACCCCTTTCTAAAATGCAGCAGGTGCTAAAATAACATATATGTATAGTGGAAATCTCTGCCAATGTTCGCAAGGCTGTTTGTTTGATAACAGGTTTATAATGAACCTAAAACAGTTCCGGAAAAATATCCAATATCTGCCTTGTTTTGACATACCGGTAATCAGAATTTCATGTGTTCACATGAAGAGTGGAGTTTCTTAATATTTCTCAGCTAACGACTAACATACACTAGAATACTCTAAAAAGACTTTGAAAAGACTAAAGTCTGACCCCATCTCACATCTAAAGTAATCTGTCATAATGTCATTGAGTTTTCAGTCACAGAGAAGATTTTACGACCAAGACTTAAAACTTGAAACACGATTGATTTTGTTGGAACGTCAAGACAGGAAAAATACTGCTTGGGACTGAGTGTTATGACCACCTTACACCAACGCTAGCTCCAACTCTAGCAAGGCTCTAATGATTTCATTCTGATGATTGTGGAATCTCTTGAAAAGTCATTTGGTGTTAGGTCGGCATTATAAATAGTAAATTGAGCACATAAGAAGCTCATTACCATAAAGTTGACCAAAGTTCAACTTTGTGATTGATGCTCAAAACGCCCAAAACGCGACGCCAACAGAGTTGACGCTCCTTGCAGCTGAGAGAAGCTTCCGTTGAAAATGAATGACTTCCGGTATCTTTAGACGCTCATGTCGGCGGCGGTGTGTACATACGTAAGGGATAATGTAGAGCGTTGTTATAGCGAATACAACAACGACGGGGTGATCAGGACCCCGACGCCAATCTTCTTCTAGCGGATTTATTGATAGCTCTTATGTGTGGGAATTAATTTGATTTAACATCACACTGCATTATTAGTTGTTTTAAATAACTGACTTTTTAAAAAATAATTTATGCTAGGCCTATCATATTAATTATTATTAATATATACACTGATGACACCAGTGTGTTCCCCATCCCAAAAAACCCCAGGGTGTATCCAGAATTCTACACTACCAACTTCCACTTATGAGAAATATACCAATATATTTAAAAACTACAACTCCCACTATAGACGCGAGAATCTGAAACCAGAATCTGTTACAAAGCTTGAGCACTTGTAGTTCTTCCGGGGTGGGTGGGAGGACGTGTTCGGCTCCTCTTTCTGCTGTCTGCCGTGAGTGGGCTTCATTCCGTTTCAGATTGATGCCGCCCGCCGGCCGGCATAGAACACAATATATGAGACAAATGCATGAAACTGTATTTTATTATTGATGCTATCTTTATTGTTTAACTCCTCAAATACAACGTTAGACAAAAACATCAATATTACGAATATTATGTATTTATATCTTTTCTATCCGCCGAGCGGTAATTACGACGTCACTTTCGGAGTCTTCAGCTGATTTTTTTTAAACGTTATTACGATGCATAACTTACTGGAACCAAACTGAGCAACGTGTTGTTGCTGGTGACAAAACTACTGATTATATATATTTATTACATGGCTTGCTTATATTCTAATGTACAATGCGGGCTGTTATTTTCTTGATAACAGACCGTTGCTAAGTATAACACACCGTTGCCATGCATATCAGAGCGTTGCCATGGACGCAGTTCTGTTCAATAAATCCGCTAGAAGAAGATTGGCGTCGGGGTCCTGATCACCCCGTCGTTGTTGTAGTCGCTATAACAACGCTCTACATGATCCCTTAAGTACATTGAAGCGATACTGGCGTTATAGACCCGCTGATCGCCGTCTGATTCTGTGAATGAATGCCCGCATTGCATCGTGGGACATCGGCTTTGAATGCGCCCAGCTCGGCTCATATCGTAGCCTACCGTTCTGTCTTATTTACTGTAATATTTCACCGGTAATAAGACCAAAATAATATTATTAAAATAAAGAAATGCATAGCATGATAACAGCTAAATACATGTTGAAAGATGTAGCGTTATAGTTTTAAAAATATCAATAAACAACAAAGCAATCCAGCTTCCCTGGCTGAAATAGACCGAAATAATAACATTAAAAGAAATACATATAAACCGTGATAAGATCTGGTGAATAAATGTTGATTAAAACAGCGATTATTGGGCTAAAAATACCAATAATATCAAAGCTGTATCCAGCTTCTCTGCTGCAGCCCAGTGGCAGAAAGTTTCGTGATGTGATTACGTAAGATGCTTCTCATTGAAATACATTAGTTTAAAAAACGTGACCCTAACACATAAATCTTCACAATAACGTAATGGTATCACGTTCTAATAGATTTAATTTCGTAATGCCATCAAGAACTGATGTGAGACTGGGTTGGAAAGGGTGCGGTCAATCCAGGACTGGGCTTGTGAGATGGCTAGGATGGGGGCGTTTGGAAAAATGTCATCTAAACAGTTTGCCAGATTGGATGTCTATACTAGAAAATGGTAAAAGTACCTGAGCTTGCTGGAGGGCTCTTAGGAAGCTTTTTTCTGAGGAGAGACATGTAAAATGGGCTTAAGGTGTTGTCATTTATACATATGCTTATTTGGTTTATTTTTTTTTACTATATTGTTGAATGGTCTTGAATATTGTAGTTACTGTTTAATCTTTTCTTGAGTTTTGTCTGAATGGGTGGGGATGACGAGGGGGGGGGATGTTGTTAAAAAATAAAAATTGTTAATCACAAAAAAGAAATATTAAAATGGATCATTCTAGTTTCTTTCTTTCTTCTTAAATTTATCTGTGTGTCTGTTTGTCTGTCTGCCAGTAAACATTTGTGAGTGGTATATCCAATAAAACATTTCTCTCAACTAAACAGTCACATTTTAAAGACTGTAATGGGAAAATTACATTTAAGCACAATTCCTTATATTTTTATGTTTAATTCATACTTTACTTCCCTCACAAATGCTGAAAGAGTTTATCTCATTTTCCACATGTAGATTTTGATTCTAACTTTGTGAGACATCCAGTCTGGAACATTATGTGAGCGCCGTTAGCCTGAACCGATAAAGGTACAAGGTCACCCCAAAACTATCTCATGTTTTCCCATGCCAGTTAAGATGTAACTGGGGGGTGAAAGTCATACAGGGAGGAGGAGGTGAGACGACTCCAAGATATCTCTTGCATTTCTCTGATTGTCTTCATGTGTATCAGATTGCCTGTCAAAATTGTAGTGTCACAATAATCCAAGTGCGTGTGTGCTGTCACTCTGAAGATGCATATAAGCCTGGTGTTTCTGTTCACTCATTGGAGAAACTGACTCCACACTGGGCTGAGGCCTTTTGTGAAATCATGTTGATCCTATATTTGCAAATATATCTTTTTTAATAAAATACAAAAACCCAACTTGGTTTTAGTCTCAGTCTGTCTTATTTGTTTCAATTTACTAAACTCTGAAAACTCTTCCCCCTGCTGCAAAGGAAACTTCCACTACAAGACATTCTAGGATATTTGAAAAGGCATGTGTAACTGTTATAGAAGGTAACTGCCCTTTAGTGGATTCAAACACATTTTTAGTAAAAAATGCTGATGAGATGACCTTGATATCTTAGGGGAAGTTACGGCCCAGTGGTGGTTGTGGTAAACAGTTAATTTGCAAAAACAGATGAAAGCCATTCTCAAACAGTGTAAACCAACACAGTTTGATTGCTTTTCCCTTAAGTGCACACATAAAGACATGATTTCGGAAATAAACAAATAATAAATGCAAATAAACCTTTCACTGGTTTTGTGTGTGTGTAATATTGATGGACTTCCTTTAGAGCAACAGATTCAGAATAAAACAACAGAATTAAAATACTCTGTGAGAAAATGAGTTGATCAGTTGCTACATAGTAGATGCTAAGGTACTCTTTACTGTGTATCAGTCATATTAACAAACTCTTACATTGGATGCCATAAGCTCATGAAATGTCACTTTTTCAGTATTGTTACAGGAGAAAGGAAAAACTGATCATTGTTGATACATCAATTATTTTTGGCTGTGCAGAACAACCTCTTCAGGTGTTTAGAAATTTCTTTCATTTTTAGTCCGTACATGATTGGATTAAACAGAGGATGATACAAAATAACTTGTAAAGTCATTATTAAATGCACAATTTTCGGAAAATTTGGTTCCAGTCCAACTATAATGACGTCATATGCACACAAACAGGAAAAGTTGATCAAAATTATCAGATGAGGTAAGCAGGTCTGTGCAGCTTTTTTTCTGACTTCTTGACTACTTCGATAGGTTATTATAAATATCCTTGTGTATGTAAAAAGTATGAAAAGCACAGGGACAAGTGCAACATTAAGGAGTATGATCATATCTCGTACAACACGTGCTCCTGAGATTACACACTGAAGTTTATAAACTGTATTGTTACAAAAAATTCCTTTTAAAATAAAGCTACAGAGTTTTTCCTTGGCACTCAAACCAGCTGGTACAGCGATCTGAGAAGCAGGTACAATCCAAGCCAAACCCAAGAAAATACTGACAGTTGTTTTTCTCATAATAGTGTGATATTGCAGAGGTTTACATATAGACACATATCTGTCATAAGACATGGCTGCCAGCAGTAAGAACTCTGAACCACCTAAAGAGTAAAATAAGTGAAATTGAAAGAGACAGGCTGAATAAGATATGGTTTGTTTTTCAGATAAAAAGTCAATTAAAAGCTTTGGGTAGACAGCAGTGCTGAAAAGAACAGAGTTGATTAACAAAGCTGCAATGAAAATGTACATAGGCTCATGGAGGTTTTGGTGAACCCAGATAAGATACACAATGGTAGAATTACTGCAGATTATTAGCAAATATACTATGAACATAATAAAAAAATAAACATATCTGTATTTGTCCACTTCGACATACCCACCAAGAGTTATATATGTTACATTTAATTCATCATCCATTAAGATTGTTAAAAAATGGAATAAAAGAGGTAGATATTATAAATAATAACAGTCATAGAATAAACATGACCTTACATTGAGAGTGTGTTCATCTCCAGAATTGAACTTAAGTAAACTGCTTGAGTCTGTGAAGTGTTTTTTATCAGTTTGTTTCATCCTCCATGGATCTCATTAAAACTCTTCACCAAGAATGACTAACTTATAAACAACTTCATCAACGTCTAGAGGCCTGAACTTATGGGCAAAGTATCTCAGTGGTTGGAAAACTCTCAATGGTCAACAAGACCCAAAGGCCAGAAATCGAAGATATAATTGCAAAGTTAGTTGGTCGAAAGTTTGGAGGAGGCCATGTTTACGTACTTCAGGACCAAATCAAAAATTATTTGAATAAGGCCTGAGGGTCTAAATATTGTCAAAATAAATTAAGATTTGAAAAAGTGAATTAAAGAGACAGATTGTATACAAGGAAAGAACTAATAAAAGAACAGTCACAAAATATACATGTAACCTTTACTGGCGTCTTATTCAGTTACCTGACCTTATAACACACTTCGAGTTTGTTCATCTCCAGAATTCACTTGCTCTGTGGTTGGGGACGAGGCCCAAAGGCCAGAGATGGAAATTGTTGCAAGGCCTTTGGCTAATTTGTCAAAGGTTTGGAGGAGGATGTTTGTTATGTTTCAGGAGAACCAGAGTGGAAAGGGGACTTCAAACTTTAAACTCAAAAAGTTACAATAAAAAGGAGCATAAAGAAATGTCTATATATATACCCAATCACAATTTGTTTAGAATAACTTCCGGGTAGAAAACTCCTGCGTCCGTACTCCCCATATTTTACATAAGAAGAGCAAACTATAATTCTACATAAATATGAAAAACACAGACACGGTTTTTCAGGCAAAACGCAATACAGTTGCTGCTTCCTATATGTCCAATATCACTTTCCACAAGATCTGACCATAATTACACTCGTGCTTTCCATAAACTACCATTGATTTAGCCTATTATTTTAGTTGCACCCCTGGCAGTGGTAAGCGATTGCGAGAGAAAATAAAAAATATAAAAACGTAATTCAAACTGATGTGCGCACTGGCAACGCACGGCTCAAGAAGTCGACAAATAGCCTATACATAATTCCCTATGCTGAAAATCTACATCTTTCATAAAGATACCCATCAGGGAATGTTAACGGGGTTGTCGATCTCTAAAAGGCAAGTGTTATTTAAATAAACTCCTGGTGTATTTACAAACTTTCCAATCCATTGTTTTATGATAACATAACCTATTTGTACTACTGTAGAAGTTTGGTATCATTTTGGGCATTATTAGTGGGGTAACTTACGAAATACATAGTTGGATCCATTAGCTCCTGCACTAAGCTATTCAGCTGATAACGCTAACTCTCCCAATGTTCGATCCAGGTGAAAAAAGCTTCTGGGGTTTTTTTTGGCTCGAGGTCATGGTGCGAAGGACCCTAGGGTGAAATTACTTTAAATTGATGCTAAGGTCTCGCTCTTGTTTGTTCTGCTGTGGATTACTTGCAATATAACAAACTGGCAACGAGGACGGTGACTGCTGGTGTGCCTCTCCCTCCATTGTTCCTGTCATGTACGGGACACCTACCATTCTGTTCGATATGTGGATAAAAATGTTCGAGAATTACATGCTTGCTATTCAGGCAGAAGGGTAAAACTGACCCGACATGAGGAGCACAATTCTCCTACACTGCCTGGGAACCGAAGGATGTAGGTACAACTTATGATTCAGCAGTAGCTGCATTACGTGCACATTTCAGCCCAGCAATAAATGTTGTGGTGGAACGACACAAGTTCAGACTAAGAGTGCAGAGACCGCATGAAATTGTAGCCATATGTGGGCGTGCTACATGAGCTAGTCACAACGTGCAGATTTGCTGGAAACACAGATGAAATGATACAGGACCAACTTATTGTTTACACGTGGTGAAGGTGAGACCAAAACGTTCATTCAGAACCAGAGCTTACTGCCATCAGAGCACAGATGAAAAAGGGGTGGCCTAAAACAGCAAAGTCTTTACCTCCAGTGCTCAAACCCTACTTTGCTACTGGAGATGAACTCTCAAATCTGTTATGTGACAATATACAGGGGCCCTCACCGATGGAAAGTGAATGTGGCCCTGAAAAAACAGCTTGTGGACCTGGCAGATGAGACTTATACAGGGGGGCCAGCATGGACATGTGGGTGCAGGAGAGCATTAGTGCATGTGTCACCTGTGAGATGAACGATAAAAGTGCTGAGACACATACTGACCCACTTCAGCTAGTTCCACTGCCAGACGGTGCATGGCAGAAAGTTGGAATTGACATCATCGGATTGTTCGAGTCAGCAAACTGGGACTGCTGTTATGCAGTGACACTGATTGACCATTACACAAAGGGGATGGAGGTTGCCTTGACTTACTCCATCACAACCACGGCTGTCACCACCTTCCTATCTACTGTGTTTGCACTGTTTGTTAGGCAACCCCACAGAAGTCATTAGTGATAATGGGACACAAGTGAGTTCGCAGTGAGAGACATTACACACAAGAAAGTGTCTTTTTATTATCCACAAGCAAACGGAACCATTGAATGCTGGAACCACGTTCTTAAAGAGACACTTCTAACTGCCGAGCAGAAGAGAAAACCATGGAAACCATTCATATAGGATTTTTTATGTATAAGATTTCCTGCTCACGTACCATGCAACTCCACAGGACAACAGGAGTGTCGCTATATGAACTGATGTTCAACAGGAATATGCGCACGAAGGTGAACATCTGTCCAGCAAGCAAATCTACCCTGCTGCCGGAGAAGCAGCTGCGCAACCATGTCACCTCCAAACAAAACGCATTGAAAGCCTACAGAGATGTGAGGAGAGGTGCAAGTGCGTATGAGCTGGATGTACATGGAACACTACTCATCTCTCTTTGGTTCCTGACAGTGTAACAGACACCACTGAAAGTCCTGTTCCTGTACCTGAGCCGGGACCTGCACAACTGCTGGATGGTGATGTTCTAAAACCAGGGTCAGAAAGAAGCCTGCATGGCTTGGCGATTATATACATTATTCCTTCTCATCTCCTCATCTCCTTTGGAGGGGGGGGGGGACTATTGAAGAAGGGAAATGAGAAAAAAATACAAGGACATTGAAAACGTGACTGGAAGCTAACTATAATTTGAACGTTGTCTTTGCTTGTGAAATTGTTTGCTTAATTTAGCTTAAGTTAAAAGCTACTGTCAGTAAAGTAGTGTTATATACATTAGGTTGATTGCTATAACTGTTAAATTGATACTATTATTGGAAAGAGGAGTTTGTTTAAGCTATGTAAGATAAGGAAGACATTTAAGTTTGTATTTGTCTACAGCTGAGGTCTAAGTGATTTAAGAGATGGCGCATTAAACTTTATTTTACCTGGTAAGCTTCCTAAACAAGACGGGAAATATGTGTATTCAGTTATGGGTTTGGCCGCTACATGTCGCTGTAGACCACAAGACATTGCACTGCACTGCTGTGTTTCAGTAAAAGCAAACTAAAATTAATAATTAAAATTGTGATAACAGTAACTGTTTAACCAAACTTTTTGCTTTTTTTTAACTGAAGTGATTTTCTCAGTACTTACCATTTTTGTTCTTGAACTGAAAGATTATCTGTGTGTTAGGGAGTGCTAGAATATGATGCGTTGGTGTTTTACCAACAAGTTTCTAAATGTTAACAGTAATTACATCTCTGCATTAGATGGATATTGCAGAGGTTTACATATTTACACATATCTGTCATTGGCCATGACTGCCAACAGGAACATTTCTGAAGAGGCTAGAGTGTAATATATAAACCACTAAAAGAGACAGGCTGACTAAGGTATAATCTGTTTTTCAGATAAAAAGTCAATCAAAATCTTCGGATAGATCGCAGTGCTGAAAAGAACAAAGTTTATTAACAAAGCTACAATGAAAATGTACATAGGCTCATGGAGGGCTTTGTGATGATGAATCCTCCGTGCACACTACAGTTAGTCATGGTGCTCCACAAGGCTCTGTGCTTGGACCAATTCTATTCACCTTACATTTGCTTCCTCTTGGCAATAGTCTTAAAAACAAATCCCTAAAGTTCCACTATTATGCAGATGATACCAATTATACCCTGTCAATCAATCCAGAAGAAACCAATCAGTTAGTTAAACTTCAAGCATACATTAAGGACATACAAACCTAGATTACCTAAAATGTACTGATATTAAACTCAGACAAAATAGAAAGATATTGTACTTGGCCCCAAACTCCTTCAAAGCTCATTATCTAAAGATAAAGCTACTCTGGAAGGCGCTGCCCTTGCCTCCAGCACCACCGTATGAAATCTCTGAGTTAATTTTGATCAAGGTATATCTTATTTCTTTATTTCAGACCCAGGGGGATCCATATCACAATAAAAACACACAGAGTAAAAAAAAATAAAATACAAAACCTTCCACAATGTTCAGTGTCTAACATACAGACATGTCCGCCAATGGTTCCACTGGAGTCTGGAAGCAAATATTATAGAACTGCATACAGGGTTAGCCAAAACAGCGATTACGTTGTTTTCTGACTCAGATACCCTACATATAAATCCATACATCAGATTACGTAAAACATCAGAGCAGGTAGGTACCCCAACACTGAAAACATATGGCTTGCACTGGAGCTTCTTGGAGCTCTCAGCAGCAGCCTCATGCTGTCATTATAAGCCACTGTGAGTTTTCTAATGCTGCCTTGCTTATAACGACACCACAGATAAGCAGTATACAAAGGTGTACAATACGCTCTAAAGAGTAAGATCTTCACGGATACAGAGCACATGCTTAACTTACGACACAGCATTTTCGCTTGAGCATACAGCTTCCGATGCTGCCTATAGATATCCCTGTCATCAGACAGGTCATTTGCAATAATATGACCCAAGTACGTAATCTCATTGCACATCCCAAGTGCAGTGCCAGGCAGAGAGAAGTCAGGGAAGGTTGACTGTCTGTCTTCTCTACTTCTAATAATCATGATCTTACTCTTTTTGGCATTGTATTTTATATCAAAGTCAGCACCATACTGTGTGCATATTCTTAGAAGCTGTTGGAGACTAGCACTATATGGGCTAAAAATGACCAAATATCTGCGTACATAAGGTGATTAATTAGTGAGTCACCAATCCTACAACCTGTACCACATGCATTTAAAATCAAAGACAAATCATTAATATACATATTAAAAAGAAAAGGAGACAGACTTCCGCCCTGGCTAACACCATTGGTCACTTGGAAGGGAACAGATGTGATATTCCCCCATCTCACTCTCATTGTCTGATGTGAGTAACAATAAACCAAGATTCTTATTTAAAAACCAGGGACCCCACTTTTAGACAATTTTAACAATAATTTGCAAACTTTTGCTTATGTTTAAATAGAGGCCGTGTTTCTGCTCAATGTCCACTGCTAGTACTATTATTTTTATTACTTATAATCTTTACTGTTACGTCTTTCCATACACACTGCTATAATTATTATGTCATATTTCTATAATTATTATAGTTAGGAATTATTGTAGTTGATCTGTATCTCTCTCTCTCTCATCCCCCAAGCGGTCGTGGCAGAAGGCCACCCACCAAGAGCCAGTTTCTGTTTGAGGTTTCTGCCTGTTCCGCTGCCTCCAAGTGGCCAAAAAACTGCATCACTGAACAGAACATTGTTATAATCTAAATGCAAAGCCAAATTACTGCAGACAAACTGCCAGCAAAGACTTATATATAAAAATATATAAAATATAACATTTACTTCAATTTGAATTTTGGTCCATGATGTCAAATTAATTTTATTTCTGCTGAGAAATGTATTAGTCTGAGTGTAGACTCTTGCCCAACAGTTAAGCCATTTTGGCCTCCCTTAATCTTGGCTGAAGAGGTTAAATATCCATCTTTTTACATATTCTCTTTGATATGTCTGGGGCTGGTGCATAATTCGACAGCAAGACTTCTAACTGACACCATAAAAAGAGACAGCATTGCACTGGCTACCTGTCAAATACAGGATTCCTTAATTAGGCACGAGTTATCTTTAAACTTATTTGAATATAACCAAAGATATAATTTGTTAATTTCTTTTGTGACCGTTTTCAAGTTCTGTAAATCATCCCCGCAACAACATTTTGTTTGTGTTATCTGCAAAAACAATACATTTTTGTAGATTTGATACTTTACAAATGTCGTTTATGTAGAGGATAAACCGTTTTGGGCCCAATACTGACCCTGTGGGACATTAAAGGTGATGATCCATATCTAGATACTGACTCCAGTTTTCTACGTAGTTTTTCATCCAATCATATACAACACCTCTGATGCCATATATTTCCATTTTTTTGTAACAGTATTTCATGATCAACTGTATCAATTGCTTTTTAAAGATTAATGAAATCTCTATTGCATAGTTTTTGTTGTCAATACAATTTGTTTATCTTTCTTTTTTTTAAGATTGTTTTTTGGGAATTTTTAGGTCTTTATTTGTATATGACAGTTGAAGATGTTAAACGGGAGAGAGAGGGGGAACGACATGCAGCAAAAGGGCCACAGGTCGGAGTCGAACCCGCGGTCGCTGCATCGAGGAGAAAACCTCTACATATGGGCGCGCGCTCTTTTTAATTTGTTAATCTGTGTTTATATACTGTCTGTTAATAGGAGGTTTATTACTGTGTAAATATTTTAGATTTATTACTATTATTATTATAACTAATTATATTTTTTTCTATTTCTTATACTTAATTTATATTTATTTCTCCTATGTCTACTTAATGTGTATTTGTGGTATTCTGTTGTGTGTAAATTTTTCTTTTGAGCTGCTGTAGCACAGGAATTTCCCCAGTGTGGGATTAATAAAGTCTATCTTATCTTATCTGAGCTTATCTTTCTACCAACTCTTTCATCCACTGACTATCAGCACTGCTGCAAGACACCACAACACCTGGTTGTGCCGCCAGGTTTAACGACCTTAAATGATACTGGTCTTGCAGCCCACCAGGATGTTTGAGTGCAGCTGGTGTCTGGTTGCAGAGTGGCGTATGGGGTCTTCTATGTACCACTGGTTAAGGTTTTTGGGGGTATGGCAGCACATCATAGATAGTATTTTATTATCTTTTATTGTTTAAACTGGTCATGTTATTTTTAAAAAGGGGGACCAGAGGGTGTGTGCCAATTACAGGGGTATCACACTTCTCAGCCTCCCTGGTAAAGTCTACTCCAAGGTGCTGGAAAGGAGGGTTCGGCCGATAGTCGAACCTCGGATTGAGGAGGAACAATGCGGATTCCGTCCTGGTCGTGTAACAACGGACCAGCTCTTCACTCTCGCAAGGATCCTGGAGGGAGCCTGGGAGTATGCCCAACCGGTCTACATGGGTTTTGTGGATTTGGAGAAGGCGTATGACCGGGTCCCCCGGGAGATACTGTGGGAGGTGCTGCGGGAGTATGGGGTGAGGGGGTCTCTACTCAGGGCCATCCAATCTCTGTACAACCAAAGTGAGAGCTGTGTCCGGGTTCTCGGCAGTAAGTCGGACTCGTTTCAGGTGAGGGTTGGCCTCCACCAGGGCTGCGCTTTGTCACCAATCCTGTTTGTAATATTTATGGACAGGATATCAAAGCGTAGTCGGGGTGGGAAGGGGTTGCAGTTCGGTGGGCTGGGGATCTCATCGCTGCTCTTTGCAGATGATGTGGTCCTGATGGCATCATCGGCCTGTGACCTTCAGCACTCACTGGATCGGTTCGCAACCGAGTGTGAAGCGGTTGGGATGAAGATCAGCACCTCTAAATCGGAGGCCATGGTTCTCAGCAGGAAACCGATGGAATGCCTTCTCCAGGTAGGGAATGAGTCCTTACCCCAAGTGAAGGAGTTTAAGTACCTTGGGGTTTTGTTCGCGAGTGAGGGGACAATGGAGCGGAAGATTGGTCGAAAAATCGGCGCAGCGGGTGCGGTATTACATTCAATCTATCGCACCGTTGTGACGAAAAGAGAGCTGAGCCAGAAGGCAAAGCTCTCGATCTACCGGTCCTTTTTCGTTCCTACCCTCAGCTATGGTCATGAAGGCTGGGTCATGACCGAAAGAACGAGATCCAGGGTACAAGCGGCCGAAATGGGTTTCCTCAGGAGGGTGGCTGGCGTCTCCCTTAGAGATAGAGTGAGAAGCTCAGTCATCCGTGAGGAGCTCAGAGTAGAGCCGCTGCTCCTTCGCGTCGAAAGGAGCCAGTTGAGGTGGTTCGGGCATCTGGTAAGGATGCCCCCTGGGCGCCTCCCTAGGGAGGTGTTCCAGGCACGTCCAGCTGGGAGGAGGCCTCGGGGAAGACCCAGGACTAGGTGGAGGGATTATAGCTCCAACCTGGCCTGGGAACGCCTCGGGATCCCCCAGTCGGAGCTGGTTAATGTTGCTCGGGAAAGGGAAGTTTGGGGTCCCCTGCTGGAGCTGCTCCCCCCGCCACCCGACACCGGATAAGCAGACGAAGATGGATGGGTGGATGTTATTTCTAATCTATTGATTTGTGTACACGGACACGATTATCTCGTTTTTTTCGTGGTGGTCAGCACGAAATGGGAAGCATCAAGAACAGGAAAGGAGCATGCGAGCCTACGGTTGGGTTAAAAGAAGAATCGGTTGGGATCAGGAAAAGAAGAGCAGGTTTAGGTTAAAGAAAAGAAGAACCAATTGGGATTACGAATGGAAGAATCGGATAGCAAACGCTACTTGTGTGAAATGAGCCCCGGTCACTGGGGGATGCAAGACAACAATGGACCGTTGGGTTAAGGAAAAGACGAACGGGGAAAGCAAACGTGTCTCGCAGTAAACCACACAACAACAGACGGAGAAAGGAACCGGTCACACACGGACGGTAGTGTTTAGGAAAAGAACAACGGGGAAATTTAACGTCACACGCGAGACAAGAGCCCCAGTCTCCAGCGTCAAAGTCCTGTGTTGTTTGACCCATCCACCACCCCAACCAACCTCCTTGCGCAGATTTTCAGCTTTAAATACTATTCGCTATTATTGTCGTGCTGTGATCACGAAAAATGCTTCCTATTAAAATACATTAATTTAAAATGTGTGCTCTCCACCACGAAAAAAAAACGACATAATTATTTCCGTGTACACGAATCAATAGATTAAATAACATGACCATTTCACGAACTGCCTTGAGACTGGGTTGTTTTTACAGGCTGATAGTCACAACGAATTCCCAGCCCTGCTCAGGAAAACAAAGGAAAAAGAGGAGGAAAATCAAGAGAAGATCCATACCTCCAAGGACGGCTGTGTGCTTTGGGTGGGAAATTACAATACTATCAAAAAGTCCAAGAATACAAACAGTTCCATGAATCCAAAATCAATTCTAAGGCTGTTAGAAACCTCACAGTGCTGGTTTTCTTGTATGTCACGAGGTATAATCAACAAATAGTGCTAATAATAAAAATATATCACAGCAAAAATAATATAATATAATATCTTTTTTAGGGCCAGGACTCGATTAAAAAAATTTATCTAATTAATTACAGGCTTTGTAATTAATTAATCGAAATTAATCTCATTTTAATTGCATAAATATTCTACCTGAGAAGAGTGAGAAGTAATTTTTTTTTTCACATGTATTTTTAGTATACCATTGAATAATGACTGAATACATAAGCTTAAGCAACACAATATTGTTTATTTTTGTTCAACCAAGTCCAGCAGACCAGTGCAATTTTTGCTATTAAGTGTAGCAATAGCATATTTAGAAATATAGTACATTTCAGAAATTCAGGTAGCCTATAGGTAGGTAGACCTTCTGTAAACTATGTTTTTTTAAGTACATTCAGACTTAGTTACCCTGGTCCTTAAACCAGTCATCTGGTGGAGTGTAGGTTGGGTGTGGGTCCTTGTACTCGGAGTCGGGCTAACGTCCACGCTAGCTGCTAAATGTTTTGCGTCAAGGTGATACTTGAGGCTCGATGTGCTGCGGTGATATGAGAATTCCTTGTTGCATAGCATGCACACAACCATGCTCTATCGACGCTTCCATCCGTTAGTTTTTTATAACAAAATGTCCCATCCACGGAGCCAACCAAAGCGGTCTCGTCAGCTTCTTCGTTCATGTTCACTGTGGTTTGTTGTTGTCTGAAGCATTGACATATATAAAAGGTCTGAAGCATTGACATATATAAAAGGTCTGAAGCATTGACATATATAAAAGGTCTGAAGCCATGTACGCTAGTTGGTGCTCCAGTATAAAGTCTGTAATTAATTAATCTTAATTAACGCGTTAAAGTCCCGGCTCTAATCTTTTTATAATTATTCTTTTTCCTCAATGAAAAAAAACATTACACTACTAAGCCCTTACGTACTTTATATTGCCAAATCAGGTTACATGCTGCCAGTCCAACATGCAGCCACTCCGACATGGTTCTATTCCGACATGCTGCTATTCCCTAACCCTAACCCTAATGGAAACAAAAATTGTTGGAGTGGTGGGACGTTTGAAAACAATGGAAGTGCCGCCACACCAACAAACATCAATGTCGGAATGGGGGTATGTTGGAATGGATGGCGGAACCTGCCAAATCAGACACTAACAACAAGACTCACAGTGATATGCACTCATGTTCTAGGCTCTTGCATTTAAGGCTGTTGATTTGAACATCTTAGAATTTCATCTGAAGAAAGAGAAAATATGGTACTGTTAAAAAGTCAACAATGGTAACATTTAATTTTACTACAGAAACAAACAAAACTTCAGTTCAAGTGATTATATGATAAAATCAAAAATAAGGTGTTGTATCTCTAAATGTCAGTGAAAAAAGTATTTGACATCACACTGTTGACGCTAACAATGCTTTTTATGTTTAGGTCAATTAGAAACAAATCCTTAAATAATTTGCAAGAATCTTTGCATTATTATCATGTTGTAAATAGTGTAAAACAGTGGATATATTAGTATAATTTGTCTCCATTGAACAATCTCTTCAGGTGTTTAAAAATGTCATTCATTTTCAGTCCATATATGATCGGATTAAAAAGAGGATGATACAAAATCATTTGTAATGACATAATTAAATAAACAGTTTTGGAAAAATCTGTTTCCAGTCGAGCTAGAAGTACATCATATGCACTCAAACAGGAGAAGTTAATCAGAACCAACAGGTGGGGTAAGCAGGTCTGTGCAGCTTTTCTCCTGACTTCTCTATTACTTCGATAGGTTATTATAAGTATCCTGGTGTATGTAAAAAGTATGAAGAGTACAGGAAGAGGTACAGCAATTACAAACACAATCAAGCCATATACATTCAGCACTGTTGAACTCACACAGTGAAGTTTCTGAATAGTGCTATTGCAAATGATCCCTTTTAAAATGAAGTAACAGAGCTTTTTATTTGCAATTAGTAATGGTCCCACGGAAAACTGACAAGCAGGGAGAATCCAAGCTAAAATCAGGAAAACATAAACAGTTTTTGTTCTCATGATAGTTGAATATTGCAGAGGTTTACATATAGACACATATCTGTCATAGGCCATTACTGACAACAGGAAGAATTCTGAAATGGCTAGAGTGTAATAGATATACCATTGAAAGAGACAGGCGGAATAAGATATGATCTGTTTTTCAGATAAAAAGTCAATCAAAAGCTTTGGATAGATAGCAGTGCTGTAAAGAACAGAATTGATTAACAAAGCTGCAATAAAAATGTACATAGGCTCATGGAGGGCTTTGTTAATCACTATGATGCCCACAATAGTGGAATTACTGCAAAGAATTAGAATATATGCTGTAAACATGATCACAAAATAAAGATATCTGTATTTCTGCAACTCCACATGACCATCAAAAGTTATATATGTTCCATTTAATTCATTATCCATTATGATTGTCTAAAACAAAATGTTAATGAATGAAACATGTAAATTACTAGAAGTCTCATATAACCTGATATTATCTCATTTAATGATCAGTACCTGACCTTGATACGCACTGGTTTGGCCCGGCAAACACAGAACTGGATCTGTGACCTGTTTGAGTTTTTTATCAGACTGCATCCACCTCCACGGATCTCATTAACCTCTCCAAAGGGAAAGCTACTAACACGTAAACAGCTTAATACTCTGGAGGCCTGAACTCGTGTTGTTAGCCTTTGTTTGCTCAGATTACATGACTCTGTCATATTAAAAATTGCACTCTTAAGCCCTGTTTGGATCAAAGATTTTCGACATGATGAGTTGAAACCTGCAACTATTTGCAACGCACCAGTCTGCAATGTTCTGAAACCTGCGAATTTACACCAATACGACATGACGAGACAGTGTATCATCTTCATAGCAACGACTCTTTGTAATTTTGTTCTAACTTCTGACTTAAAGACTTCTTTGTAGCTGGATATATCATTTGTTGCATCTGAATATGAATGGGGCTAACGTTAGTGATAGTGGGATCCTTACTACAGCTGCATTTCTAGTGATAAAATGGAGAAAACGTTTTATTTCTCTAACTCACTGCTGTGTTCTAACGCCACTGGCTCTCTTAAGTCACTCTCTAGCTAGCATCACTGTGCTCGTGGGCGCTCGTTGTTGAAAGAATTGACGTCCTGTGGGATTGCGGAACAAACAAGACGGAGAAGTTAAATCAAGTTGAGTCTGTTTATTCCCACTTTTATCCGCAGCTTACAGCTGCAGGTTACACTTTCAGGTGACACAGCTGTAGGAGCCAAATTGAGCTTTGGGTTCATTTTATGTTCTTTCTTCTGAATAGTAGTGAGTAGTGAAACCGGGGGACTATTGAAGAAGTGAAATGAGAAAAAAATACATTGAAAAAAGGACATTGAAAACGTGACTGGAAGCTAACTATAATTTGAACATTGTCTTTGCTTGTGAAATTGTTTGCTTAATTCAGCTTAAGTTAAAAGCTAGTGTCAGTAAAGTAGTGTTATATACATTAGGTTGATTGCTATAACTGTTAAATTGATACTATTATTGGAAAGAGGAGTTTGTTTAAGCTATGTAAGATAAGGAAGACATTTAAGTTTGTATTTGTCTACAGCTGAGGTCTAAGTGATTTAAGAGATGGCGCATTAATCTTTATTTTACCTGGTAAGCTTCCTAAACAAGACGGAAAATATGTGTATTCAGTTATGGGTTTGGCCGCTACATGTCGCTGTAGACCACAAGACATTGCACTGCACTGCTGTGTTTCAGTAAAAGCAAACTAAAATTAATAATTAAAATTGTGATAACAGTAACTGTTTAACCAAACTTTTTGCTTTTTTTTAACTGAAGTGATTTTCTCAGTACTTACCATTTTTGTTCTTGAACTGAAAGATTATCTGTGTGTTAGTGAGTGCTAGAATATTAGATGCATTGGTGTTTTACCAACAAGTTTCTAAATGTTAACAGTAATCACATCTCTGCATTAGTTGGATATTGCAGAGGTTTACATATTTACACATATCTGTCATTGGCCATGACTGCCAACAGGAACATTTCTGAAGAGGCTAGAGTGTAATGTATAAACCACTAAAAGAGACAGGCTGACTAAGATATAATTTGTTTTTCAGATAAAAAGTCAATCAAAATCTTCGGATAGATCGCAGTGCTGAAAAGAACAAAGTTTATTAACAAAGCTACAATGAAAATGTACATAGGCTCATGGAGGGCTTTGTGATGATGAATCCTCCGTGCACACTACACAGAGGTGTCAAAAGTATTCACATTCATTACTCAAGTAGAAGTATAGATACTAGGGTTTGAAAAGACTTTTGTAGAAGTTGAAGTATCAACTCAAGCTTTTTACTTAAGTAAAAGTGTAAAAGTACTGCTTTCAAAACTACTTAAAGTATAAAAGTAAAAGTAATGTAAGGCAGAGATCTTCAACAGGGGGTCCTCAGAGTCATTGCAGGGGGGCCTCCAAATTACTGTACATTTTTGAGTCTTTAAAAAAAATAAAAATAAAATGCCTTAACATAATTCCAACATAGTATTAGCAAATATAAATTCCCACTGATGATAGGCTTACTGGCCTATAGGTAAGGTAGTCACTAAGATATCAGCCCACAGATACAGTTAATCCTAGATTTACTGTGCCACATATGTAACATTAAAATATGATTTATAAAATCATGCCAACAATTAATATTTTAATAGCTTATGAAAAAACGTACGTAAGGAAGCTTTAGGTTACCCTAACAGTTATTGTAGGCCCAGTTTAATATGCAACTTAATTTCATACAATATGTAGGGGGTCCCTGCTACATCTTACTTTAAGTTAAGGGGTCCTTGGCTTAAAAAACGTCCAAGACCCCTGATGTAAGGGGGGGGAAATGCCATTAAGGACAACTGCTTAACTCTAAAACGCGGGGACAAAATCATATGACTATAATAATGTTACAGTATATTAAAATCATACCTGCAAACTCAGAAGGGCTGAAAAGGGTGACACGTAGGCTACATCTCTTCTGTGTTTTTCAGACAACGGCAGCTACAGTCTGGTGTCAGACTCCTCTCCAGTGAAATATAGACACACTTTTACACCGTTAAGCTCTCAGCATTTTATCATGTTTACTCCATCTTCTAGCTAACGCTAGGCTAAACTGCTTCCAACTGCAGTGTTGACTAGCGTCCCGTGCGGCGATGTTCAGTTCCCTCTAACGTCCGTTTTCGGAGCATCGCGCAGGCACCTAAGGCACCGAAATCCGTGTTGCTATTCGGTCCGGTAGATAACGGTCGTTAAGGCACCGGTGTCGTATTAGCACCGGGTCTGTACAGGTGTTATGGATCGCGTACAAACCAATAGGTTGTCAGAATAGCTTATACTTCTTATCCAACCACAATCAAATTCACTGTCTCCAGATGGAACGATTTGGATAGGTTTTTTTGTGTGTGTTTTTTTGAACTATGACTGACGAGCTGGAATGAAAACAAGCCGAACTGAAATATGAGTAACGAGGCTATTTTTAAAATGTAGGGAGTAGAAAGTACAGATAATTGCGTGAAAATGTAAGGAGTAGAAGTAAAAAGTATGCTGTAAAATAATTACTCCAGTAAAGTATAGATACCCAAAATTTCTACTTAAGTAAGGTAACGAAGTATTTGTACTTCGTTACTTGACACCTCTGACACTACAGTTAGTCATGGTGCTCCACAAGGCTCTGTGCTTGGCCCAATTCTATTCACCTTAAATTTGCTTCCTCTTGGCAATGGTCTTAAAAAAAAATCCCTAAAGTTCCACTATTATGCAGATGATACCAATTATACCCTGTCAATCAAGCCAGAAGAAACCAATCAGTTAGTTAAACTTCAAGCATACATTAAGGACATACAAACCTAGATTACCTAAAATGTACTGATATTAAACTCAGACAAAATAGAAAGATATTGTACCCCAAACTCCTTCAAAGCTCATTATCTAAAGATAAAGCTACTCTGGAAGGCGTTGCCCTTGCCTCCAGCACCACCGTATGAAATCTCTGAGTTAATTTTGATCAAGGTATATCTTATTTCTTTATTTCAGACCCAGGGGGATCCATATCACAATAAAAACACACAGAGTAAAAAAAAATAAAATACAAAACCTTCCACAATGTTCAGTGTCTAACATACAGACATGTCCGCCAATGGTTCCACTGGAGTCTGGAAGCAAATATTATAGAACTGCATACAGGGTTAGCCAAAACAGCGATTACGTTGTTTTCTGACTCAGATACACTACATATAAATCTATACATCAGATTACGTAAAACATCAGAGCAGGTAGGTACCCCAACACTGACAAACATATGGCTTGCACTGGAGCTTCTATCTATTGATTTGTGTACACGGACACGATTATCTCGTTTTTTTCGTGGTGGTCAGCACGAAATGGGAAGCATCAAGAACAGGAAAGGAGCTTGCGAGGCTACGGTTGGGTTAAAAGAAGAATCGGTTGGGATCAGGAAAGAAGAGCATGTTTGGGTTAAGGAAAAGAAGAACCAGTTGGGATTACGAATAGAAGAATCGGATAGCAAACGCTACTTGTGTGAAATGAGCCCCGGTCACTGGGGGATGCAAGACAACAATGGACCGTTGGGTTGAGGAAAAGACGAACGGGGAAAGCAAACGTGTCTCGCAGTAAACCACACAACAACAGACGGGGAAAGGAACCGGTCACACGCGGACGGTAGTGTTTAGGAAAAGAACAACAGGGAAATTTAACGTCACACGCGGGACAAGATCCCCAGTCTCCAGCGTCAAAGTCCTGTGTTGTTTGACCCATCCACCACCCCAACCAATCTCCTTGCGCAGATTTTCAGCTTTAAATACTATTCGTTATCATTGTCGTGCTGTGATCACGAAAAATGCTTCCCATTAAAATATATTAATTAAAAATGTGTGCTCTCCACCACGAAAAAAAACGACATAATTGTGTCCGTGTACACGAATCAATAGATTAAATAACATGACCATTTCATGAACTGCCCTGAGACTGGGTTGTTTTTACAGGCTGACAGTCATAACGAATTCCCAGCCCTGCTCAGGACAACAAAGGAAAAAGAGGAGGAAAATCAAGAGAAGATCCATACCTCCAAGGACGGCTGTGTGCTTTGGGTGGGAAATTACAATACTATCAAAAAGTCCAAGAATACAAACAGTTCCATGAATCCAAAATCAATTCTGCAGTTCATGATTTACCCAACTAAGGCTGTTAGAAACCTCACAGTGCTGGTTTTCTTGTATGTCACGAGGTATATATATATTATATATACATATTCTTTCTTCTGAATAGTAGTGAGTATGTGTGTGTTTGTGGATGAGTGAGTATATATGGCCACAGGTCTGTCTACACCCACCTAGAGGACGGTTGGGACGCTGAAGGTGGAGCCGAAGGGGAAAGGCTTAAAAGACAGGAAGCCACAGCAGTGGGTGTGGCCTGAGAGGGAAACAGTGTTTTGACCGTGTGGTGGTGTGCCGTGTGGTGCCATGACGTGACAAGCCGTTTTGCTACCATATAAGAGACTGCCTTAGTTTGACTTTTTGGTTTATTTTACCTTTAATTTTTGTTTATGTAACATTCTATCTACATCAAGAATAATAAATGGTCATTGAATCGACTACATCAAGTTCTACTCCTCATCTTTTACTGCACTTAGTAACCATGTGGAGGAGCGGCGCACGATGCCCAGGCATTCAATGTTTGCAAACTCCTCCCTGGCAATTGCAAGCTTAGCTGAATCGAGGCGCCCATCACGGCATAGACTGGGAAAACAGTGGTAGTAATATGGTGCTCTACCCCATGCTTGGCCACAGCTGCTGAAAACGTGGGTGTGGGAAGGTCAGGGAACTCTGCAAGGAGGCGTTGTTACACATCCCCTGCAGCGAGCATGTTAGACAGGCCGAGTGACTCTGCCCCTCCCAGGATGCATGGGTATGTAGCAAAAGAGACGGCATCAATTAAGTGGCAGTTTGTAACATCCACAAGCAGCCTAAATGCACACAGAATATCTGCACCCAGGAGGGGAACAGATACACCAGCCATAACAAAGTCCCAGCCGAAACCACCACCCGCCGAAACACACCTCCACAAACCTGGTGCCATAGGTCTGTGCAGGCGTGCCGTAAGTGGCGTCCATCGGAGGGCCATGTCCCCTGGCCATCGTGTCCACAGCTGACGCAGGAATGATGCTACGCTGGGCGCCTGAATTGACAAGCAGCCGCCGGCCCGACAAAAAGTCCTTAATAAACAAAAGCTTGCTGTCCCCGCCAGTGCTCACTGCTGCTATTGAGCACCGGCTTTGGCATTTCCCCTGCAGAGAAACTGCATGGTGGACAGCACTGCTTGGCCTTGGCTCCAAACCTGTTGTGGTAATAGCACAGTCCATTGTCCCATTGGTGAAGAGCAGCCATTGCAGCCGCGGTGCCTAACGTGTCCTCCAAAGGTGGAGGGAAAGTCTGTGCAGGAAGCAGCACAAGCATAAACTGCTGCTGGTTTGCGAGGAAAATCCTGTCCTCCTCAACAACTAACCCACGGTAATCCTTGGTGGATGAGAGGGGAGAGCTGGCCAAAGCAGTGCGCACAGGAGCCAGGAGCTGTCGTAGAAAAACGTGTGAAAAGGAAAGCCGGGTTTGAAGAGCCCAAAACAGCTAACATCCTCTCCATCAGCGATGACGAAATTCAAACTGTAAATATATTATAGTTATGCCGGCAGCCGGCCGCGGAGCCCCGGTAGTGAAGTAATCCACAAAGGGTGACTTTGCCCTGGGTATGGAGCCCAGCTGGCTGCCGCTTTCTCGTCAGACTGTGTGGAGCTCCTAAAGTCCAACATGTCTTACCAAAATTGCATGTAGCCATCAATTTTTGTAAAACGGCCCATATTTGAGCTTTATATAGTTGATTTCTCGCATAAAAAAAGTCTCAGAAGTGAATTTGGTAACGAAACATTGCAGTGTCTGGAAAATGAGACCTCCTGTCTCGTCTCTAATGTTGGTGTATGGGGATTCACTCAACCAATCAGCGTGAAGCTCATCTAAATATTCATGAGCATACCATATTTGGAAGAAAAGCTCTTGTTACAAATAGGGCCAAAACACAGGGATGCATAAGGGCCAATAAAATATCAATACCAGGCCATTTTCACCCCAACCAATGTTACATACCCCATTAGGGGACCTTAAGGAACAGTGTGAAATACCCTATATAATCATTCTATCACCCCTTTAAAATGATCTTCTTTGATAAAGCATATCAGTAGTTAGTAGGGCTTTGACTTTTGCCCAAAAATTATTACTAAAATTACTAAATTTATTAATATTAATATTCAAATATATTTGAATATTTATTAATACTATTTTGACCATTAAATGCCTTCAGTAAGACCTATATTGGTATCAAACTTAAGTTTAAAAAAAATTAAAAGTCAGACCCTGGATTAAACACAAACACTATGCTTTCGACAGGAAATTCTGTTTAAATATTCAAATGATATTCGATTAACGAAGATTGGAGTCAAAGCCCTAGCAGTTAGCCATGAAACAGCCCTTATTTTCTGTATACTGCTATAGGTTTAGACTGCAAGGGAACTTCTTATGGCACACTGTGCTTCTCTCTTACTCTATCTTAATAACTTAGCTTCTTCTCCAAAGTCTTTGTGCTTTCTCACCTTGCAGATTGTCTTTGATTGTGGTCGCACCCTAATCGTGGCTGTGGGTTTAAAATACTCTCTACTCTGCATCGCTAAACATCCTCAGAACATTCTTACAATCCAAACGCAAGGCCAAAATTTGCAGGCAGAATGCTAACAAAGACATATATAAATATAGCATTTACAGTGATTTTATTTTGGTCCACTGTGGTCAAATTAATTTAATTTCTGTCTGACAAATGTATGAGTCTTAATGCAGACTTTGGCCCAACAGTTATGCCTTCTTGGCCTTCCTTAATCTTCGATAAAGATACTTTTTCCCTATGGTCTTTGTCACAAATGCAGCTGGTGCAGAATATATACAGTTCCATAAATCCAAAATCAGTTCTGCAGTTCATGATTTACTCAGCTAAGGCTGTTAGAAACCTCACAGTACTTGTTTTCTTGTTTGTCATGAGACAGTCTACAAATAGTGTTAAAAATAATGAAAAAAAAATGTGATAGCAACAATAATAATATTTCTTTTATATTTGTTTATTTTTCCACAATGAAATTAAAAAACATTTTATACTACCAACTCTTTACATACAATATATTGCCAACCATACACAAATCAAAAGTTAAACAGAAAAATCACAAAGGTATGCAGTCTTGCATTCAAGGCTGTTGATTTAAACGTCTTGGAATTTTATCAAAAGACAGAGAAAATATGGTACTGATACAAATTTTAATACTGGTAACAAAGTTGTATTTTACTACAAAAAGAAAAATGAAACATACATACATTCAGCATACATTTTGTGATTACAATATGTTGGATTTTTAAATATCAGCGAAAAAAATATTTAACATGACATTGTTGAAGCTAAAAACACATTTGCTTGTGTTTAAGTCTATTAGAAACAAATCCTTAAATTAAATACCTTCCGAGAATCTGTGCATTATTATTAAGTTATATTGAGTGTACACAGTTGAAAATATTAGTTTAATTTATCTAGCCGGAACAATTTCTTGAGGTGTTTATAAATTTCTTTCATTTTCAGTCCATAAATGATCGGATTAAAAAGAGGATGATACAAAATTATTTGTAAAGACATTATTAAACGTACAGTTTTGGGAACATTTGTTTCCAGTCGAGCTAGAAGTACATCATATGCACTCAAACAGGAGAAGTTAATCAGAACCAACAGGTGGGGTAAACAGGTCTGTGCAGCTTTTCTCCTGACTTCTCTACTACTTCCATAGGTTATTATAAATATCCTGGTGTATGTAAAAAGTATGAAGAGTACAGGGAGAGGTACAGCAATTACAAAAACAATCAAGCCATATACATTCAGCACTGCTGAACTCACACAGTGAAGATTCTGAATTGTGCTGTTGCAAATTATTCCTTTCAAAATAAAGTAACAGAGCTTTTTATTAGCACTTATTAAAGTACTGACTGAGGTTTGGCAAACAGGTAGAATCCAAGCTAGAATCAGGAAAATATTAATAGTTGTTTTCTTCATGATAGTTGGATATTGCAGAGGTTTACATATAGACACATATCTGTCATAGGCCATGGCTGACAACAGGAAGAATTCTGAAATGGCTAAAGTGTAATATATAAACCACTGAAAAATACAGGCTGAATAAGATATGATCTGTTTTTCAGATAAAAAGTCAATTAAAAGCTTTGGATAGATAGCAGTGCTGTAAAGAACAGAGTTGATTAACAAAGCTGCAATGAAAATGTACATAGGCTCATGGAGGGCTTTGTTAATCACTATGATGCCCACAATAGTGGAATTACTGCAAATAATTAGAATATATGCTGTAAACATGATCACAAAATAAAGATATTTGTATTTCTGCACATCCACATGCCCATCAAATGTTATATATGTTGCATTTAATTCATTATCCATTAAGGTTGTCTAAAACAAAATGTTAATGAATAAAACCGTTATATTACAAGAAGTCTCATATAACCTGAGATTGTCTATTAAGTCAATATTACCTGAGCTTGATACACACTGGTGTGGTCCGGCAAACACAGAAATGGGATCTGTGACCTGTTTAAGTCTGTGGTAAGTTTTTTTATCAGACTGCTTTAACCTCCATGGAGCTCATTAATCTCTCCAAAGAAAAAGCTACTGATGTACCACTATGTAAACAACTTGAACAAACTCTGGAGGCTTGGGGTGTCATTTATTAAAATGTGCGTGGGATCCTTACTAGTGTATGTACGCCCCAAAGCCCAAAATGGCGTACGCAAAAAAAAGTCTGATTTATTAAACCGTGTGTACGCACACCTGTAAGAAATGCTCCCTTTATAAATCAGAGATTACCTACTGTACCTACCCTGTACACGCCAATTTTTAACCATAAATAATCAATGCAAAGCACCTCATGAATGTTGATCAGTATATGAATGGCAATGGCAGTTGTTAGACCGAATCATGATGACTGGCGGAGAAAAAACAAAAAACTTATCAGACGTTCAGGAATTGCTGCCAATTGAACTATAATTTGGGCCTGTTCTTGCACAGTGTAGGGAAACTTGATCTATAACTACATGTATTAAAAATACGTCCAAAACTGCAGGCATTACTCGGGGACAGCTTCGATATACCAAACGTATATAATAAGATTTAACAGAACTACTGTATATACTATATCCAAGCAAGCCTTCAAATAAAGTTGAAGATTATATATAATATTTATTTTAAAAAACAACACTTTTGTCTGACATTTCCCTCTGGAAACAGCCGGTTTCCCCCAGAGTGGCGAGTACCTGTATTTGGACCGGGATGGCACGGTTCCAGCGCGTTGCCCTACTGGACCCAATTCAGTGCATAGATCCAAGACCTCAGCTTTAGGCAATCTAAATCGGCATATTAGCAAGTCATCGTCATGATAGATATATTCACAGACAGATATTTACACTGTGTTCTGCCGTTATCTAATGCTAAGGTATTTGATGCTATCCTGTATTCCATGCAGTCGGGCCATCCCCTCCTCCTGCATGCGCTCCGTAGTGGACAATGTGACGGCGAGACAGCGCCGACTAAACATTAAGAACACATTATTATTAAAGATTTGAGTTGGATTTTACAAGGTGTTTATGGAACAAGTATCACTCAATACAAGCGCAAATAACACTGCTGGATTTAATCTTCATGGTAATGTGGATGATATGGAGTGAAAAAATGTGCATGATGCATCAATACTCGTTATTCCCATTTACTTTCTGCAGTCTGACTTCAGTTCACCACCTCACTATCTGCGTCATCAATTCCTATTTTGTCTCCAAAATGTGCGTACGCATGGGTCAGAGTTTGCGTGGAGGACCACACATTCTCCCATCCAGTTTGTTTTTTATAATTCACAACCTTTGTGTGGGAAGTGGCGTACGCACATTTTCAGCCCTGTTTTGTGCGTACGCCACGTATATAAATGAGAGCCCAGATCTCATAGATGTTGGTAACTTTGTTTTGTCAGATTACATGACTCTGTCATATTAAGAATGGCACTCTATGAGCATAGACCTTTGGGCAATGGTGCATTCAGATGATCATCTGATGGTGCCATTTCCCGAGTTTGGAAGACGTTCATCCGACTTCCGTGTGTTCATGACCTCAGTTTGTTCATGTTAAAAATGAGTCCTCCATGCACGGTAAAGTTAGCCATGGTGTTCCACAAGTCTCTGTGATTGGACCAATTCTATTCATCGTATATTTGGTATATTTGGTTTCTCTAGGCAATATTATTAAGAAACACTCTTATGCAGATGATACCCAATTATAATTGATCAAGCCAAAAGAAACCAAACAGTTAAACTTATGCATGCATAAAGGACATACACACTTGGATGACCTACAATTTCCTGTTAGTAAACTCAGACAAAAATAAAGAACTTGGCCCCTAACAACTCCATCCTATTACCTGGCCTTCAACACCACTGTAAGAAATCTCAGATTTATCTTTGATCAGGATATATCCTTTAATGCCTACCTAAAACAAACTTCAAGGACTACCTTTTTCACTAGTGTTACATTGTAAAAAGACACATCCTGTCTCAAAAATGCAGAAAAACTAGTCCATGCATTTATTAGTTTGAGGCTGGACTATTGTAATTTATTATCAGGTTGCTCCCAGAATACCCTAAGGACTTTCCAGTTGACTGGCTCCCTGGAAAATCTAGAATTGAATTTCAAATCATTCTCCTGCCCAACAAACTTTAAATGGAGATGTGGGAAAATGTATTTCTAGTTGAGCTAGAAGTACATCATAAGCACTCAAACAGGAAAAGTTGATTATAACCAACAGTTGGGGTAAACAGGTCTGTGCAGCATCTCAAGCCATATATTCAGCACTGTTGAACTCACAGTGAAGTGTCTGAACTGTGCTGTTGCAAATCATCCCTTTTAAAATAAAGTAACAGAGCTATTTAATTGCAATAAGTTTTGGCCCCAATGATAACTGACAAGCAGGCATAATCCATGCTAAAATCAGGACAATTTTAACAGTTGTTATTTCTCATGATGGTTGAATATTACAGATGTTTACATATAGACACATATCTGTCATAGGCTATGACTGCCTAACGGACAAATTCTGAAACACCTAGAGTGTAATATACAAACCACTGAAAGAGACAGGCTGAGAAAGATATGATCGTTTTTTCATACAAAAAGTCAATCAAAAGCTTTGGATAGATCGCAGTGCTGTAAAGAACAGAATTGATTAACAAAGCTGCAATGAAAATCTACATAGGCTCATGGAGGGATTTGTTAATCACTATGATGCACACAATAGTGGATTTACTTCAAATAATCAGAAGATATGCTGTAAACATGATCACAAAGTAATGATATCTGTATTTGTGCATTTCCACATGCTCATCAAAAGTTATATGTCATTTTTAATTTATTATCCATTAAGGTTGTCCAAAACGAAATGTTAATGCAAAAAACTGGTATATTACTGTCAATCTAATATAACCTGAGATTGCCTTATTCAGTCTTCAGTACCTGAACTTGGTCCAGCAAACAGAAATTGAAGCTGTTTGAGTGTGTGAAACGTTTTTTTATCAGACTGTTTCAACCTCCATGGATTTCATTAAACTTTCCAAAGGAAAAGCTACTAACATGTAAACAACTTGATCATACTCTGGAGGCCTGGGGCCCATTCTTCGTACGTCGCTAACTCACTTAGCTGGATTTGATTGTTGACGATTTGGCATGATTTTGGATTGTTTAGTTCTTCGACGCTCATCCTGGACTTGCTGTCATAGCAACAGGTGCGCAATCTTAAACCTGCTCGCAGGCAGGCTTATTTCATGTCAACATGATTAGATCCCGGCTATATAAACCATGTTTGGCCGGTTTTACGTCAGGAACCTGTTGCTGAAAGTGCCAGAATAATTCAAAGAGCTTTTCGAATCAATCGCGTTTTGCGAGATCGACATGATCCTTTAGCGCAGCGTGACAATCTATTGATTGAGAGATATTGTTTTTCTCGGGAGGGTCTCATCTACATTATCAACTTGTTGGAGCCACACGTTAAAAGTTTGACTCGTCGGAGTCGGGCTTTAACAACTGCACAAACAGTTTGTATTGCTCTGCGATTCTTTGCGCGTTGCACTTTCCTTTACACCATTGGAGATGCCGAAAACTAAAAGTGCTGTATGTTGTGCCATTCGCAAAGTTTATCTGGCACTCAAACAGTTTTTAGGGGGTTTTGTCGTATTTCCAAGCCACTTAAGACCATAGGCTGTGAAGCAAATTTTTTTTGCCATTGCAGGTACATAATTGTTAATGAAGATCATGCAACCATGATCATGCCAAAAAGTAGCCTGGGATTTACAGTATTTGTTCCTCAGACTTCCCTAACGTGATTGGTGCCATAGACTGCACACACGTCCCCATCAAGGCCCCACCTGGCCCCAATGAAGGGGATTTTGTGAACAGAAAGGGATTCCACAGTGTAAATGTGCAGGTAAATTACTATTACAATTCTTAATATTCCAGATTAGAAATATACTGTATATATAAAAATAATGTAATCAAAAAGTATGCAGTTGACTGATTACCAATATTTTAGATGGTGTGTGATTCCATGTTCCACATCACAAATGTGGAAGCCAAATGGCCTGGTTCTGTGCATGACTCCAGGATTTTCAGAGTCACATTTATGCACATTATTTGAACGTGGTAAGGAAAAGATTATATTTCAAGCTCACTTTATTACATAATTTTATTCTGAGCCTAACAAAACTGCATTTTCCAGGTGCTTACGACAGGATCCTGCTTGGTGACAGGGGCTATGCCTGCAGGCAGTACTTCATGACGCCATTCCCTGACCCAAACCCTGGACCACAAACCCGTTTCAATACAGCTCTAACCAGGACAAGGGCACGCATTGAAATGACCTTTGGGCAACTAAAGGGAAGATTTCAGTGTCTGAAGGGTCTGAGGGTTGCACCTGACAGGGCCTGTGACATTATTGTTGCATGTGCCATCCTCCACAATATTGCCACCATCAGAAAGGAGAGGACCCCTGTGGTGGAGGTGCAGCCTGATGATGACCTCCAGCCAGTGCACTTGGACCAACCTAGTGGCAGAGCTGCACGGGACAGAATTGTGGAACACCATTTTTGAGTTATTTGTTTTTTATTTATTTATTTATTTATTTTTTTACACACAAAAACCTTCTTTAAATGAATATTTGGAAGAAAAGACAACATGCTTCGTTCATTGAGTTTTATTTCAATTATTGTTTGTCTTGATCAGCCAGTGATATGTATACTGTATATATTGTTATCCAAGGTTAGCAATAGTACTCTTTGTGAAAAATAGTGTTTTAGCATTTACTCTGAAATTCCTTTTGAAGCAACTCAATCTCTAGTGCTAGTTTTGTCTTCTTTAAGGCGTCAAGCTCCATTTCTCCCCTTAATTTTTGTTTTTTAAGGTCAAAATACTCCATTTTCTGTTGAAGATGCCGTTTGTATAGGGTATGGACATCACCCTGTGCCATTCAGAAAAAAGAAAAATGAACACAAGCCTCATGCAACAGAAATAAAAAGGAAAAGTAGACTGCTCACCTCTGTATCACTTCGTGCTGTAGGCCTGTCTGTAGGCGTTTCCTCCTGCAACTCATATTGCAGTCAGACATAATATGCACACGACTAAAAATAAAATAAAGTTATTTATGCACTTACAAGTACTTCCTCCAAAGGACAGTCATCTGAGAGGGTTTCTTCACTGTCCTGTGCAAAATAAAAATGGGTATTACAAAGTGTTGCACTCTTTCCTTTTGATGTAAAGTTAAAAAACTCCACTTACTGCACATATTTCAGCCACCACTTCCTTGGGAACAGGTAAAAGTGTTGGTGTATTATGTAAAACTACACAAAAGAGGAGAACACAATGGCATTACAATGAAGTACACTAGGGGAAAATATGATCAATAACATACTGCAAAACATTAGTACATTAAGTTATGCAGTTTTCACCTTCACAAGTCAAAGCAATTGACTCAATATTTATCTGTTGAAATGACTGTACCAGCCATTTGGATTATACTGTAGACATACTTAATTTAATGCAGCAACAAATTATTTATTTATTATTTATTATTTAGACTTTGAGGTGTTCCCTGGCGTTTTAATTATTGTTTCGAACTCAGCATACCCTTCCAGTAATAGTTCTTGCTCTGCTGCGTTGAAAAACTGAGCGCGCTCTTTGGCCATGGTGAGCAGATAGCAGCGTTGCTGATCAAAGTTTCTGCTATCGATACATATCCCCTTTTAAACAAGCGCATGAACGCGCAATTATCTCACTAACTCAATCCAGCTATACTAATCATCAACGGCAGGTGTGTTCGAAGAACCTAATTAGCCAGATCATGATTAGCACGATGATATCATCTAGGATGTGCCATTTGATCTCGGATGTTTTAAGCAACGTACGAAGAATGGACCCCTGAACTCATATATGTTGTCAAACTTTGTTTGCTCAGGTTATGTGACTCTGTCATAATCAGAAAGACAGAGACATCTGGCAAGGTAAAAGGAGCATTCATAGGTCCTCTAATATCGCAAGTTTGGAAGTTTATCTGACTTCAGTGTGTTCATGATATCATCTTATTCATGTTAACACTGAATCCTCAATGCATTCTAATGTTATTCATGGTGTTCCACAAGGCTCTGTGCCAGGACCAATTATATTCATATTTGCTTGATACCTATATCCTGTCAATCAAGCCAGAAGAAACCAATCAGTTAGTTAAACTCCAAGCATGCATTAAGGACATACAAACCTGCATGACCTACAATTTCTGATTTACAGGTTGTTAAAATATGTCCCTTAAGACTCTTCAGTTGGCTGGCTCCATGTACATCCAGAATCAAATTTAATGTCCTACTCCTCACCTACAAAACTCCTATTGGTCAGGCACCTTAATGTCTTAAAGAGGTCATAATACCCTTTTGCCCCACTAGAACATTGCACTCCCAGAATGCAGAGAGACTTGTGTTTCCCAGAGTCTCCAAAACTAGAAAGGGAACCAGAGCCTTCATCTACCAAGCTCCTCTCCTGTGGAACCAGCTCATAGTTTTGGTTGGATTGCTCTCTCACCTGGATCACGGTGGCAGCCGCTGCAATGTTCATGCTCAATGCCCAGTACTACTACTACAGTTATTATCATAGTTATATTATCTTTACTGTTACTATACCGGCCACTGTCAGAGATGGGGACTCAAGTTTGAGACTCGGACTCGAGTGCGACTTAAGTCACACACACAATGACTTGAGACTCGACTTGAGACTCGTCCTCGAAAGACTTCAGACTCGACCTCGAGCTGCGGGACTCGTGAACAATGTTTATTTTTAGGAAACGTCTGATGAGCTCGCTATACCCCTCCCTCCGTTACCTATAACCTGCGCGGACACATGAGAGGACACACAAACAAACATGTCGAATGCACCGGCCGCTGCTGCCATTCATCGTAAGCTTTGGGTTCAAAAACTTTAAACAAGACGGCCCAAACAAAAGAAGCGGGATTATTATATTATTATATTATTATACAGGATTATTGTTGATCATATAATGTTACAGTTTCATTTAGTTATAACGTTACACTGGTTTGAGAGTCTGGGATGTGTTGACTTACAGTAGTTTATAAGGTATGATTAGTTGCATAGGCAGTGCACATTACATGGATCTGCCACTAAGTAAATAACAAATAATTGAGGATTCTCTATCATAAGGAAGTGCACTGTAGTGTGTTAAAAATTTCATTTGGTTGCAATAGTGTTTTGCATTTAGCTACACTGTGATGTTTTGCAGTTTTGCACTAAATAGGAGTATGTCAATTTTAGTGTTGCGAGTTATAACATTTTCTATATTTGGTCTTATGGCCCCACAGAGACAGCACAATAGGAGCCAAGGCCTTTCATTATAATTCTTCGACAGACAGGGACTCCTTTTTCTTCAGAACCTCAATTTTTGGTCTGTACTGTACTGTATGTTCAAGCTACAAGGCAAAATACAGATATTATCTTAAAGGTAAAGCATTCTTGGTGTTTCTGTCATGTTGCAATAGTCTGTTTACACTGATTATATACCAAAATCAAAGCGGATACTGTATACTGATAGATAAAGGAGTCATAATAACACATTACATGCTTTGAATTCCTTATATATAGCTATGCAGTGTTCTAAGCAGCCTGGATGGGTCGCTGTACGTGATGCAACACTTATTATAACCACAAGAGACTTGACTTAGACTCTAGCTCAGAGACTTGTGAGCATCTCTGGCCACTGTTTATAATGTCAATTTATTATACACACAGCTATAATTATAAGTCATGGCATTGCCTCCCTGTACATTTAAGAATATTATAGAACATAGCTTCCTGCAACTCTTGGCCTCTTAGATCCTCAGGACAATTGCTTTAACTGTTCCACAGTCAAGGCTTGTGGGCAAGGGAGATCGGGCCTTTCCATTGGCAGCTCGAAAACTTAGTAATAACCTTCCGCTTTAAAATAAGTGTTTCCTGTACATTGACACTTTTTAGGCACAAGTCAAGACATACATGTATACCATGACATTTGGTCAATCTTAGTGATTTTAACATTTTAGTATTTTAGTATTTTAGTATTATTCCTGGGACAGGACTTTAAGGAAAATATCCCTACCTTTACCTTTAAGGACGGTTGTGTGTAGAACAGTAGCTTTGGATAGGGAATGACAATAATATTAGAAATTTTAAGAATATAAACAGTTCAAAAAATCCAAAATAAGTTAAGTTTTTCACAGTGCTGGTTTTCTTGTTTGTCATGAGCTAAAGTCTTCAAATCGTGCTAATAAACATAAACACAGAATATGAAAGCAACAATAATATGGTTTCTTTTTTTTTCCACAATGAAATTATTATTATTGTTTACAATATTAATCATTTACATACAATTTATTACAAATTAGATTAAAAAATAAATAAAGAGAAAACTCACAGGTATGCACACTTGTGTTGTTGATTTAAATGTCTTGGAATGTTATCAGAAGACAGAGATAAAATAGTACTAATTCAAATGTCAGTGCTGACAACAAAATTATATTTTTCTATGGAAACAAACTTGAAAATTTGGTATGCATTTTGTGATTACATCATGATAGACAGATTAAACAATGTGTTGGATTTTTTAAAGATCAGTGGAAAAAAATTGTACATCATTCTGATGGAGCTAACGCTTTTTATTATGTTGAGTCTATTAGAAACAAATGCTTAAATTAAATACCTGCCAAGAATGTTTGCATTATGAAGTTGTAATTAATGTACACAGTTTAAACAGTATATTAGTTTAATGTGTCTTGACTTAATCTCTTCACGTGTTTATAAATTTCTTTCATTTTCAGTCCATATGAGAAAATTAAAACAAAGAGTACACAATAATTTGTAAAGACATCAGACCACTTTGAAGAACAATCTCTTGAGGAGTTTATAAATTTCTTTCATTTTGAGTCCATACATAATTGGATTAAAGAGAGGATGATAAATTACTAGTTGTAAAGACATTATTAAATGTACAGTTTTAGGGAAATCAGTTTCCAGTCGAGCTAGAAGTACATCATATGACATAAAACAGGAAAAGTTGATTAGAACCAACAGGTGGGGTAAACAGGTCTGTGCAGCTTTTCTCCTGACTTCTCTACTACTTTGATAGGTTATTATAAATATTCTGGTGTATGTAAAAAGTATGAAGAGTAAAGGGAGAGGTACACTAATTACAAATACAATCAAGCCATATATATTCTGGACTGTTGATCTAATACAGTGAAGTTTCTGAATTGTGCTGTTGCAAATTATCCCTTTTAAAATAAAGTAACAGAGCTTCTTATTTGCAATTAGAAACGGTCCCACTGAAAACTGACAAGCAGGCAGAATCCAAGCAAAAATCAGGAGAATATTAACAGTTGTTTTTCTCATGATAGTTGGATATTGCAGAGGTTTACATATAGACACATATCTGTCATAGGCCATGACTGACAACAGGAAGAATTCTGAACCCCCTAGAGTGTAATATACAAACCACTGAAAGAGACAGGCTGAATAAGATATGATCTGTTTTTCTGATAAAAAGTCAATCAAAAGCTTTGGATAGATAGCAGTGCTGTAAAGAACAGAGTTGATTAACAAAGCTGCAATAAAAATGTACATAGGCTCATGGAGGGCTTTGTGAATCACTATGATGCACACAATAGTGGAATTACTGCAAATAATTAGAATATATGCTGTAAACATGATCACAAAATAAAGATATCTGTATTTCTGCACTTCCACATGCCCATCAAAAGTTATATATGTTACATTTAATTCATTATCCATTAACATTGTCTAAAATAAAATTGAATAAATAAAACAGGTATATCACTAGAAGTCTTATATAACCTGAGTTTGTCTTAGGAAGTCATCAGCTCCTGAAATAGATACCCAATGGTGTGGTCCGGCAAACACAGAAATTGGATTTGTGATCCGTCTGAGTCAGTGGGAAGTTTTTATCATACTGCAGCAACCTCCATGGATCTCATTAATCTCTCCAAAGAAAAAGCTGCTAACTTGTAAACAACTTGATGAAACTCTGGAGGCCTGAACTCAGATGTTGTTAAATTTTGTTTGTGCCGGTTATGTGACTCTGTCACATTAAGAATGACAAAGAGCAATGCAAGGCAAGGCCAACAGTGCTTGCACATGCTCATCTATTGGTCCCATTTCCTGAGTTTGGAAGATGTTAATCCGACTTTGGTGTGTTTATGATCTCAGTTTGTTCATGTTAATAATTGATCCTCCATGAATTCTAAAGTTTATCATCAATTATATTGACCTTATATATGGTTTCTATTCTGAATAGAATTTAGAATAGAATCTATTCTAAAACATACTGGCAGCCAGTGTAGAGACGCTAAGACAGGTGATCACATCTTGGTTCTGGTTAAAAGCCTGCTCATTCTGGAGTTGATTTACAGATTTTTGTTTCAAACAAGTAAAAAGACTGTTGCAATAATCCAGGCATGAGCTAAAGCAAGTAAAATAGTCTCAGCGTCTTTAAAAGTTATCGAGGATCGTATTTTTGAAATGTTTCTAGGATGATAAAAAACATGATGACATTCTCTTTAGAACTGGGAGCTTGTTTCACAGGAGAGGAGCCTGGTAGCAGATGACTCTAGCTCCCATTCTACTTTTGGAGATTGTAGGAACCAAAACCAACTTTGCATTCTGGAAGTGCAGTATTCTAGTCCGGCTATTGTGTACTATGAGCTCTCAAAGATATGATGGTGCCTGACTATTATGAGTCTTTTAGGTCAGTAGAGGGTTTAAAATTTGTCAAGCAGGCGTTTTGGATCTGGAGTCTTAAGAGCATTAGACATCATACACACTGCCTGCATCGGCCATCAAATGCGGCCAAAATGCAACGTTTCGGCCGCACCTTTGCCCAATCATTTTAAAATTGGGATAGTGCGATTAGTGGAGGCCAGGGCAACGTCATTCAGAGTAGCTGTATGTTCAGATAATGAGGAAATTGTAGGCCATCCAGATTTTTATGTCCATAATGATTAACTAACAGTTTTTTCTGGTTTGCATTATAGATATAATTGGGTATTATCTGCATAACAGTGAATGTTTGTAGAGCGTTTCCTAATAATTTTCCAAGAGGAAGCATATATAAGTTGAATGGAATTGGTCTAAGCACAGAGCCCTGTGGAACACCATGGCTAACTAGTTAAATTGTTATAGTTCCATGAAAATCTGGTCAGTAGTTTTATAAGTAATTTTGCTGACAAACACATAAACAAAACAAACAGAGAAACCAAGCAGAAAACATAACCTCCTTGGAAGGACAACAAATAATAGATTGTATTTGCTTGCACAATTATAGTTTTGGTTTTGTGGTGAATTTCCCATTGCCTAATGTGTTTTTCTGTGTTACACAAATTCTGACCTTTTTAGATGATTACCCGATTAGAGCAATCTCAACTGTTGCTTACTGCGGTTCTGATGTGGGCAAACAGAAGTCAGCTAGGACTTCTTAAAGGAACACGCCGACTTATTGGGAATTTAGATTATTCACCGTAACCCCCAGAGTTAGACAAGTCGATACATACCCTTCTCATCTCCGTGCATGCTGTAAGGCTGTCTGACGGCTCCAGCGGCATCAGGCCAGCACAGAACATGCAGGTGAATGGTTCCAGTAATCTTACTGCTCCGAATAAGTGACAAAATAACACCAACATGTTCCTATTTACATGTTGTGATTTGTAGAGTCACAGCGTGTACAAAAAACAACGTAACATGAGACACAGCCACCTTCAATGCCTAAACAAACCGGGAACTATATTCTCAAGAGTACTTTGGCGGAGTGATATGCTCACAGCAAGCCTGTCTGAGAATATAGTTCCCGGTTTGTTTACTGTTAGAAGATGGCTGTGTCTCATGTTACGTTGTTTTGTGTACACGCTGTGACTCTACATATCACAACTTGTAAATAGGAACATGTTGGTGTTATTTTGTCACTTTTGTCACAATTTGGAGCAGTAGGATTACTGGAACCATTCACCTGCAGGATCTGTGCTAGGCTAAGCTAATGCTGGAGCCGTGAAACAGCGTTACAGCACGCACGGAGATGAGAAGGGTATGTATGGACTTATCTAACTCTGGGGGTTACGGTGAATAAGCTAAAGTCCCAATAAGTCGGCATGTTCCTTTAAGAAGACTCAGATATGCTCAGACTCAGTCTGAACCACAGATGCAGCTACCAGCATAAACTATCCCAGAAAGGAACTGGCATGTGGCCAAGTTGT
This sequence comes from Perca flavescens, assembly GCF_004354835.1. Lineage (NCBI taxonomy): Eukaryota > Metazoa > Chordata > Actinopteri > Perciformes > Percidae > Perca > Perca flavescens. The sequence goes on from NC_041341.1 coordinate 1,669,513, forward strand.
CACCCATATCTTCCAGTTCTCTCTGACCCACATAAAGCATGTAATGACAGTGATGACTCCACTGACTCAACAAATTGGCAATCAGAACTTGGTACGAAAATGAGGCCACATATTAGCAATGGCATGGGCTCCATCTGGGTCAGTTACTCTAACAGCAGTCTGGGTACAGCTCACACTGACGCTCATTAGAGTACATTCAAGAACAAATGAAGAAAGAGAGACTGGAGATGTTCTAGTGTCGTAAACTCAAACATTACAAGCATCAGCAATGTAAGTTTTGGAAATAATTAATTTGTTCTCGGAAATAGCTGGTCCCAAATAACTAGTTTTTAGCAAATGGTGCATATACTGTAAACTAACATTTATTCAGAACCCGAGGAAGCGCAGTGTCAAATGTAAGTTGTTTGGATAAGCATGTCTTAAGCAGTGGCGGCTGGCCAATAGAGGGCGCTAGGGCGCCACCCCCCCCCTTTAGCCACAAAAAAAGTGTTTTTAAATAAAAAAAAAAAAAATAATAATAATAATAATAATAATGATGATAAAAAAAACATCAGTATGTCAATATTTGTGTGTTTGAAATATGGAATGCACCCAGTAATATGTATAAAATACGATAGAAAATCATATTCGCAACCTTTCCTCTGCCTGTCTGGACACCTTGTCAGCTATGGGGCGATAGAGAAAGCACCCCTAGGAGGCGGGTCTATGTAGCAGTTCAGCCAATTGCTAATTTAAGATATGAATGTATGACAAAAATTTTAGCCAATCAGCGTTCTTAAATCGAATCCAAGAAGGGCGATTATTTTATCGCCCCAAGCTCGCTTCTGATAAAATAAGGACCGGGCTCTATGGACGCCATTTTTACTAGACGACAATGGCGAGCGCGAACGATACTCCAAGACCCAACCCTAACTCGGTGAAATCTCTCCTCCAAGATCCGTTTGAGAGGAGAACTTTGTCGGAGAAAGTTCGGGTGAAAGAGCTGGGCCCAGATCAACTGACCTCTCAATCCGACAGCAGGCTAGCGAGAAAGGAAAGCAGTATATACGCGGAATCTCCCGTAGCTGGTACACCAGGAAGGCTTGGCTAGCTGGATGCACTCATGCTAATGCTTTATTTTGCTTTCCGTGCTTGCTTTTTAAAACGACGGGGATAGATCCAGCATGGACAGTTACCGAAGTGAAGGATATGAAGCACCTGTCAGAGAAGGTAAAGAAACATGAGAACACCAGGGCACACATGGATAACTCTGTAAAGCTAGCCACATTAGGAAGGGTAAACATTGCTATGGAGCTGGATGACGGCCACAGGATTGCGGTGAGGAAACATAATGAGGAGGTGGATAAAAACAGGCACATTTTATCCAAAATTATCGATTGTGTGAAGTTTTGTGGGGCTTTTGAGTTGGCCTTGCGTGGGCATGAGGAGACTGACTCCTCGGACAACAAGCCGATGCCCCACAATGCAATGCGGGCATGTCACGTGGAAGCAGCCATCAGGCATGCACAGACTAGCTTCGGAGCCTCATGCTGCAGTGCACGTGGTGAAGGTGAGACCAAAACGTCCATTCAGAACCAGAGCTTACTGCCATCAGAGCACAAAGGAAAAAGCAAAGTCTTTACCTGCAATGCTCAATCCCTACTTTGCTACTAGAGATTAACTCTCAGACCAATATGTGAGAATATACAGGGGTCCTCACCGACGGCTAGTGCCTGTGGCCCTGAGAAAACAGCACGTGGACCTGGCACATGAAACTCACCAGGGTGTTGTACGCACCAAACAGAGGCTGCGAGACTTATACAGGGGGCCGGCATGGACATGTGGGTGCAGGATAGCATTAGTGCATTTGTGACCTGCCAGATGAATGATAAAAGTGCTGAGACGCATGATCACCCACTTCAGCTAGTTCCACTGCAAGACAGTCCATGGTAGAAAGTTGGAATTGACATCGTCGGACTGTTTGAGTCAGCGAACTGGGACTGCCGACATGCAGTGACACTGATTTAGTGTTAATTTCGTCTGATGAAACGAGACTAAATATGTTCGTCAACGACCTCTTTTTCCATGACTAAGACAAAACGTTGATGAAACTGCGCTAATGTCCAAAAACGCTGACTAAGACTAAATTAACATGCATTAATGTTGATGAAAAAAGACAAGACTAAAATGTTTTGCATAAAATAAAAACAAAGATAAAATCTCTCTTCATTTTCGTCTACAATCGTCTATTTTTCTATCAAGAGGTAGAATATTCAGCTATTACTAGGGTTGGGTCCGAGACCCAGTGCTAATACGGCACCGACCAGTTCCTTAACGATCGTTATCTACCGGACCGAATAGCAGTGCGGATTTCGGTGCCACTTAAATGCCTGTGCTTCTCTCTGATGCTCCTAAACGGACGTTAGAGGCAACCGAAACATCGCTGTACGGGACGCTAGTTAACAATATACCTGGCAGCAGGTAGCATTAGCCTACCGTTAGCTAGTTAAAACTACACCTGACAGCAGGTAACGTTAGCCTACCGTTAGCTAGCAGCTGGAGTACACATGGTTAAAATGCTGACAGCTAAACGGTGTAAAAGTTTCTCAGTATTTCACTTAGCAGGATTCCAACAGAGGGACGTACGACAGTCTGCAGCTGCCTTTGTCTGATGCATAGACAGGTCAAACTCGCCTCACCAGCCTCGTGCTGCGTTCAATGTTATTGTAATATACCCTTTTCCCATTCAGTGGTTGTTTTTGTCATTTAACAGGAATTTACTGGTGAAATAAGGAAGAAGCTTGATATTTATACAACTTTATATCATACTATTTGACTGAAATGTTTATCAGAAATAATCTCAGAAATAATTTGTTATTTAAAAAAAGACTAAAACTTGACTAAGATACCTTGAGTTCTCTTTTGACTAAAACTAGACTAAAACGACAAGACTAACAAAAAAAAAAGTGTGACTGACTAAATATGACTAAATCTAACATGGACATTTGGCACAAGACTAAGAGTAAGACTAACTGAAAAATAGATGAGAAAATTAACACTACACTGATTGGCTTGACCTTTACCTACTCCATCACAACCACGGCTGTCACCACCTTCCTGTATACTGTGTTGGCCCACTTCAGCAACCCCACAGAAGTCATTAGAGATAATGGGACACAAGCGAGTTTGCAGAATTTCTGGCAGTGAGAGACATTACAGACAGCAAAGTGTCTTTGTGTTATCCACAAGCAAACAGAGCCATTGAACGCTGGAACCACTTTCTTATAGAGACACTTCTTACTGCCGAGCAGGAGAGGAAATCATGGAAACCATTCATACAGGATTTCCTACTCACTTACCATGCAACTCCACACAGTACAACAGGGGTGTCACCATATGAACTGATGTTCAACAGGAAAATGTGCACAAAGGTGAACATCTGTCCAGCAAGCAAATGTACCCTGCTGCCGGAGAAGCAGCTGCGCCTCCAAACAAAACGCATCAAAAGCCTACAGAGATGTGAGGAGAGGTGCACAAGTACCAAGGATCAAAGAGGGTAAGAGTACGGAAACCCTTCCACGTCAAGAAAGGTCTGTCAAAGTTCCATAGACCTGCCAGGGTGGTACTGACAGCTGGTGCAAGTGCATATGTGCTGGAAGATGGACATACATGGAACGCTACTCATCTCTCTTTGGTTCCTGACAGAAACCATTGAAAGTCCATTTCCAGTATCTGAGCCAGGACCTGCACAACTGATGAATGGTGACATTCTGAAACCCATCAGGGTCAGAAAGAAGCCTGCATGGCTTGCCGATTATGTTCAACAATCCTTCTCGTGGCCTTTGGGGGGGAACTATTGAAGAGGAAATAAAAACTGTGAAATGAGAAAAAATACAAGGACATTCAAAACGTGACTGGAAGCGAACGATAATTTGAATGTTGTTTTTGCTTGTGAAATAGTTTGCTTAATTCAGCTTAAATTAAAAGCTACTGTTAGTAAAGTCGTATGATATACATTAGGTTGCCTGCTATAACTGTTAAATTGATATTTAGTTTGTTTATGCTATGTAAGGGTTAGGGTTATAAGGAAGACATTTAAGTTGGCATTAGGCTACAGCCGAGGTCTAAGAGGGGAAATACTGTATATTGTGTAATGAGTTACGGGTTAAACCACTTGATGTCACTGTAGACCACAAGACATTGTACTGCATGTTTTGTAAGACATTGTATGAGAAAGAAGAACAGTAAAGCTCAAAGATGCTAAGGTCACTTCTGCAGTTAAATGATTTACCCAACTAAGAAACCTCACAGTGCTGGTTTTCTTGTTTGTCACGAGGTATAGTCTGCAAATAGTGCAAATAAATAAAACATATCACAGCAAAAATAATATGGAATCTTTTTTTAATTATTCTTTTTTTACAATGAAAAAAAAACACATTACACTACTAAACCCTAACGTACTTTATATTGCCAAATCAGACACTAAAAACAAGTTAAATAGAAAACTCACGATAATATGCACTCATGTTCTAGGTAGGCTCTTGCATTCAGGGCTGTTGAATTTAAACATCTTGGAATTTTATCTGAAGAAATAGAAAATACGGTACTGATAAAAAAGTCAACAATGGTAACAACGTTCAAATTTACTACAGAAATAAACTTCAGTTTGCATTTTGTGATTACATGATAAGATAAAAAATAAGGTGTTGTATGTCATTGAAAAAATATTTGACTTCACCTTGTTGACGCTAACAATGTTTAAATACTTCCCAAGAATCTTTTAGCTATTATTATGTTGTAGTTTAGTTTAATTTGTGTCAACTGAACAATCTCTTCAGGTGTTTAAAAATGTCTTTCATTTTTAGTCCATATATGATCGGATTAAAAAGAGGATGATACAAAATCATTTGTAAAGACATAATTAAATAAACAGTTTTGGAAAAATCTGTTTCCAGTCGAGCTAGAAGTACATCATATGTACTCAAACAGGAAAAGTTGATCAGAACCAACAGGTGGGGTAGACAGGTCTGTGCAGCTTTTCTCCTGACTTCTCTACTACTTCGATAGGTTATTATAAGTATCCTGGTGTATGTAAAAAGTATGAAGAGTACAGGGAGAGGTACAGCAATTACAAACACAATCAAGCCATATATATTCAGCTCTGGTGAACTCACACATTGAAGTTTCTGAACTGTGCTGTTGCAAATGATCCCTTTTAAAATAAAGTAACAGAGCTTTTTATTTGCATTCACTAACATTCCCACTGAAAACTGACAAGCAGGTAGAGTCCAAGCTAAAATTAGGAAAACATAAACAGTTGTCTTTTTCATGATAGTTGGATATTGCAGAAGTTTACATATAGACACATATCTGTCATAGGCCATTGCTGACAACAGGAAGAATTCTGAAATGGCTAGAGTCCATCCATCCATCCATCTTCGTCCGCTTATCCGGTGTCGGGTCGCGGGGGGAGCAGCTCCAGCAGGGGACCCCAAACTTCCCTTTCCCGAGCAACATTAACCAGCTCCGACTGGGGATCCCGGCGTTCCCAGGCCAGGTTGGAGATATAATCCCTCCACCTAGTCCTGGGTCTTCCCCGAGGCCTCCTCCCAGCTGGACGTGCCTGGAACACCTCCCTAGGGAGGCGCCCAGGGGGCATCCTTACCAGATGCCCGAACCACCTCAACTGGCTCCTTTCGACGCAAAGGAGCAGCGGCTCTACTCCGAGCTCCTCACGGATGACTGAGCTTCTCACCCTATCTCTAAGGGAGACGCCAGCCACCCTCCTGAGGAAACCCATTTCGGCCGCTTGTACCCTGGATCTCGTTCTTTCGGTCATGACCCAGCCTTCATGACCATAGGTGAGGGTAGGAACGAAAAACTGACCGGTAGATCGAGAGCTTTGCCTTCTGGCTCAGCTCTCTTTTCGTCTGGCGGTGCGATAGATTGAATGCAATACCGCACCCGCTGCGCCCGATTCTCCGACCAATCTCCCGCTCCATTGTCCCCTCACTCGCGAACAAAACCCCAAGGTACTTGAACTCCTTCACTTGGGGTAAGGACTCATTCCCTACCTGGAGAAGGCATTCCATCGGTTTCCTGCTGAGAACCATGGCCTCCGATTTAGAGGTGCTGATCCTCATCCCAACCGCTTCACACTCGGTTGCGAACCGATCCAGTGAGTGCTGAAGGTCGCAGGCCGATGATGCCATCAGGACCACATCATCTGCAAAGAGCAGCGATGAGATCCCCAGCCCACCAAACTGCAACCCCTCCCCACCCCGACTACGCCTCGATATCCTGTCCATAAATATTACAAACAGGATTGGTGACAAAGCGCAGCCCTGGCGGAGGCCAACCCTCACCTGAAACGAGTCCGACTTACTACCGAGAACCCGGACACAGCTCTCACTTTGGTCATACAGAGATTGGATGGCCCTGAGTAGAGACCCCTCACCCCATACTCCCGCAGCACCTCCCACAGTATCTCCCGGGGACCCGGTCATACGCCTTCTCCAAATCCACAAAACACATGTAGACCGGTTGGGCATACTCCCAGGCTCCCTCCAGGATCCTTGCGAGTGAAGAGCTGGTCCGTTGTTCCACGACCAGGACGGAATCCGCATTGTTCCTCCTCAACCCGAGGTTCGACTATCGGCCGAACCCTCCTTTCCAGCACCTTGGAGTAGACTTTACCAGGGAGGCTGAGAAGTGTGATACCCCTATAATTGGCACACACCCTCTGGTCCCCCTTTTTAAAAAGAGGAACCACCACCCCAGTCTGCCACTCCTTTGGCACCGTCCCAGACTTCCACGCAATGTTGAAGAGGCGTGTCAACCAGGACAGCCCCTCCACACCCAGAGCCTTGAGCATTTCTGGACGGATCTCATCAATCCCCGGGGCTTTGCCACTGTGTAGTTGTTTGACTACATCAGTGACTTCCGCCTGGGAAATCGACGACAATCCCCCGTTATCCTCCAGCTCTGCCTCTAACATAGAGGGCGTATTAGTCGAAATGGCTAGAGTGTAATATATAAACCACTGAAAGAGACAGCCTGAATAAGATATGATCTGTTTTTCAGATAAAAAGTCAATCAAAAGCTTTGGATAGATAGCAGTGCTGTAAAGAACAGAGTTGATTAACAAAGCTGCAATAAAAATGTACATAGGCTCATGGAGGGCTTTGTTAATCACTATGATGCCCACAATAGTGCAATTACTGCAAATTATTAGAATATATGCTGTAAACATGATCACAAAATAAAGATATCTGTATTTCTGCACCTGCACATGCCCATCAAAAGTTATATATGTTACATTTAATTCATTATCCATTAACATTGTCTGAAATTAAATATTAATGAATAAAACAGTTAAATTAGTAGAAGTTTCACATAACCTGAGATTGCCCTATTTAGGGATCAGTACCTGACCTTGATACACACTGGTTTGGCCCGGCAAACACAGAATTGGATCTGTGACTTGTTTGCGTTTTTTATCATACTGCATCAACATCCACGGATCTCATTAATCTCTCCAAAGGGAAAGCTCCTAACATGTAAACAACTTGATCAAACTCTGGAGGCCTGAACTCGTGTTGTTAAACTTTGTTTGCTCAGATTACATGACCTTGTCATAGTAAGAATTGCACTCTTAAACCCTGTTCTACGGTGGCCCTGAGAGGCCACAGCACGCAACAATAAGACAACCCGTGCAAATAAGACAACACATGCAAATAAACCACAGCAAGCAACAATAAGACAACACGTGCAAATAAACCACAGCACGCACTAATAAGACAGCACGTGCAAATAAACCACAGCACGCACTAATAAGACAACACGTGCAAATAAGACAACACATGCAAATAAACCACAGCAAGCAACAATAAGACAACACGTGCAAATAAGACAACACATGCAAATAAACCACAGCAAGCAACAATAAGACAGCACGTGCAAATAAGACAACACGTGCAAATAAACCACAGCACGCACTAATAAGACAACACGTGCAAATAAACCACAGCACGCACTAATAAGACAACACGTGCAAATAAAACAACACATGGTAGTCCATTAGCCCAAAAAAAGGTGACTTTGCGCGGGTATGGAGTGCTGTGGGCTGCCAGCCGTGACTGAGCTCCATCTACCTCACACCGGCCGGGGTCTGTGAAGGAAGGCAGGCCGGGCGCAAGGCAGCAACACAGGCAGCACCGGCCGCTGAACTCCGACACACAGTCTTACCAAATTTGCAATTGGCCATCAATTTTCGTAAAACGGCCCATATTTGAGCTTTATATAGTTGATTTCTCGTTTAAAAAAGTCTCAGAAGTGAAGTTAATAACGGAATAGCCCGACAAACAATGTATAACTTTGCAGTGAGACCTGCTGTCGAGTCTCCCATGTGTTTCTATGTAGTTTGCTCAAACCAATCAGCGCGCAGCTCATTCTAAATATTCATGAGCATACCATATTTGGAAGAAACGCTCTTGTTCCAAATAGAGCCATATTCACAGGGTAGTTAAGGGCCTAATAAAATAGCATTCAGGCAATTTTAAGCCCAACCAATGTTACATACCCTATTAGGAGACCTTAAGGAATGGTGTAAAATATCCTATATAATCATTCTATCGCCCCTTTAAATAGAAAATCGCGACAAAATTAAACTGTATTTGCGTGTGCATTTAGTTTTGTTGGAGCTAAATTTTCCATCCCCAGATGTGTTTCTTCGGGGTTACCTCCATGACCGTGCCTACCATGAGGAGTAGGCATGGAGGAGTTGTGAAATAATTGTCTTGATATCACACAGCACATAAAATTCTTGTTCTGATGTTTGTTTTGCATGCTTAATTGTTCCTGTATTCTTGTTTGACTTCATACAAATCAAACAATGGCATTTCACAATTATATTATGTTTACATTCTTGTCTTTTCATAGTCATAATTCATATTTAATAATAAGCTATTGCACTGTTCAATCCCTGCACTGTTCACTTTTGCACTACCACCATTGCACACCATAGCACATTATTATGGTCATTGCATCACATGGTCAGTCCATAACAGGCCTTTGTAATCACTTCATAAATTGTTAACTCTTTACAGTTCTATGAGTAATTTTTTGTAATTATTATTTATGTGAGATATATGTGTGTATGTGTGTTTGTTGTTTTATGGTTGTCTAAGCTACTGGATGCTTAAAAATTCCCTCGGGATGAATAAAGTATCTATCTCTACATCTACAACAGAGATAAAATGTTTGTTTGGTAATTACGACAGAAAGTATAGGCTCAATTTAACATCAACACAAACTTCATTTACAATGTACATGCTTGATGGTAGCTTTCTTTCTCAAAGAACAAGAATTTTAAGCGGACAATGAAAATGTTTAAATTTATGTCTATTTCTTTAATAAAAGGGTGTGAGGAGACATTTACAAGCAAAGCAATTTAATTTGTTTTAATACAAAAAGTATTGTAGTTTTTTAAGTATTTCTGCCTTAAACTGCATTTCTTCATCAATTGTATAATTGTTTTTACATTAAACTAATCTAAACTTCATATGTCCCGATCCGGACCTATTCTCATGTTGGCACACCTATCTCTACAGCGCTGTCGAGCAGTGGTGCTCAAATTTCATGTCAGCCCCCCTAAAAATTATAATTAAAAATTATACGTCTCAGCCCCCCTAAAAATTCTAATAATAAAAAAATTATTTCAAGTTAGAGTTCGTGAACTTGTCTGTTAGTAAACAGAGGGCAAACAATTACAGGTTCAAAGTAACATGTTTAATATTCTGTGTCACTGTCGCCAATGCTATGCACCTGTAACCCAGTCAAGGAAAGTTTGATTTTCTATTTATTTCTTGTTTACACATCATTATCATTTCATTTGATTCTGGTAGTCCATAAAGGGACTTTTTCATATGTTCAATGTTTTGCATTTATCCCTAAAGGTCTGATCCTAGAATCACCCGTGCTGTGGAGTAAGGTCTTAAAACATTCAATGGTCAATTTTGTTTTTGAATATGGAAAATTCAAAGTCCAATGCCAAGGAGAGCATCTGCTGAAGAGTAAAGACATTCACACCAACTGGATGGCAAGCCCAGCTACAAAACCTTGTACTGGGGACCATACCAACTGAAGTCCCTTCCTCGCTTCCCGTTGTGGTAGGATGGACATGGGGTCCACATTTTGACCTTTTTTTGGAGCTTTTGGGTGCACAACTTATTATTTTGTTTTATATTGGGTAAACTATATTGAGTCAAGAGGCCAGTGTCTCAAATGTTGTTATTTTCTCAAGTGCTTCATACACCTGATCATTCATATGTGTACTTCTGTTATAGCCTCGCTACTGAAATTTAGATCTCAGGCTCCTGTCTTCCCGTTTCTTCTGACAATGGTCCAAATTCCCTTCTTCATTGAACAGTCTGTTTTCATATGTTTTATTTAGTGTTTAATTTTTTAGAAGGTACAAAAAACAATATAACAAACTCACAAAGCCTAAGCAATCAAAGTTTAACAACATCTATGAATTCAGACCTCCAGAGGTTGATCAAGTTGTTTACATGGTAGCAGCTTTTTTCACTGGAGGGTTTAATGAGATCCATGGAGGTTGAAACAATCTGATAAAAACTTTCCAAGAAGTCAAGCAGGTTCAGGTTCCAATTGTATTAATGTCAGGTACCGATGACTGAAAAAGACCTTCTTGGATTATATAAGACTTTTTTATTCATTAACAAATCGTTTTAGACAAAATAAATGGATGATGAATTAAATGTAACATATATAACTTTTGATGGGCATGTGGAGTTGCAGAAATACAGATATCTTTATTTTGTGATCATGTTTACAGCATATATTCTAATTATTTGCAGTAATTCCACTATTTTGGGCATCATAGTGATTAACAAAGCCCTCCATGAGCCTATGTACATTTTCATTGCAGCTTTGTTAATCAACTCTGTTCTTTTCAGCACTGCTATCTATCCAAAGCTTTTGATTGACTTTTTATCTGAAAAACAGATCATATCTTATTCAGCCTGTCTCTTTCAGTGGTTTATATATTACACTCTAGGTGTTTCAGAATTCTTTCTGTTGTCAGTCATGGCCTATGACAGATATGTGTCTATATGTAAACCTCTGCAATATCCAACTATCATGAGTAAAACAACTGTTAATATATTCCTGATTTTAGCTTGGCTTCTGCCTGCTTGTCAGGTTTCAGTGGTAATATTACTGAGTGCTAATAGAAAACTGTGTAACTTTATCTTGAAAGGAATAATTTGCAACAGCACAGTTCAGAAACTTCACTGTGTGAGTTCAGCAGTGCTGAATATATATGGCTTGATCGGTTTTGTATGTGATTCACCTTTGTCTTTACTTTTCATACTTTTTACATACACCAGAGTATTTATAATAACCTATCGAAGTAGTAGAGAAGTCAGGAGAAAAGCTGCACAGACCTGTTTACCCCACCTGTTGGTTCTGATAAATTTTTCCTGTTTGAGTGGATATGATGTACTTCTTCCTCGACTGGAAACTGATTTCCCCAAAACTGTACGTTTAATAATGTTTTTACAAGTTATTTTGTATCATCCTCTCTTCAATCCAATCATTTATGGTCTGAAAATGAAAGACATCTATAAACACCTGATGGTATTGTACTGCAAAATTGGCCATTATATTAAATACTAATAGGAAATGTACAGTCAGTGTTGTGTATAATAATAATTCTTGTTGTGACATAGTATTTCTGTGACCCTTGGAAGGTATTTAATGTGATGATTTGTTTCTTTAACATAATGCACAGAACTACTCCAGCAACAATAGGTGAACGTGTCAGCATTTTAAATAAACATCCTTGAAAGCAAGAGCAAGTGCTCCAAACTGTTATTTGATCCTCTGAGAGGCAAATAGGATATGCCAGAAAAAAAACAGAAAAAAACTCACTGTTTACAACAAGGCAATAACACATGCAAGACAAAATACACTTCTCAAAACTGATAACCAACATACATAATAACCTTAACTCTATTTGTAATCCTGCTTGTGGTGTTTCCTCACTGTAAAATGATAATATTTATGATAGCGTTTCCTCAGCTCCTGTTTTTATTTTTAAGAAAAGCAGATCAGAATCAGAAGATTATATTGTACAAAAATGAACAACAGAATTTTTAGGAGCAGTTCACCCAGTAAACATACATCTGAATCTAAAAAGACAAGAAATAAATAGTAAAACAATACAATCATAAAATAGAAAAGAAATGCTGTTATTGACTGTTTTGTAGTTACGCTATCGCTTTGTGTGGTTTCTCTGAAGCCCTTTGTTACATTTTATATGTATGAAAAGTGCTTCTTAGTGCTGCATTTGACGCTATTGACCATTCAATCCTGTTACAGAGATTGGAACACTTAGTTGGCATTAAAGGAATTGCTCTAAGCTGGTTTAAGTCCTATTTCTCTGATCAATCTCAATTTGTTAATGTTAATGATAACTCCTCCAAGTACGCAAGGGTTATGCATGGCGTTCCACAAGGCTCAGTGCTTGGACCAATTCTATTCTCCTTATATATGCTTCCTCTAGGCAATATTATTAAGAAACACTCAATTAACTTTCACTGTTATGCGGATGACACCCAATTATACTTGTCAATCAAACCAGACGAAACCAGTCAGCTAGCTAAATTTCAAGCGTGCATTAAAGGTATAAAATCCTGGATGACCTATAATTTTCTGATGTTAAACTCTAACAAAACTGAAGTTATTGTGCTGGGCCTCCGAACTTCATTATCTAAAGATATAGCTACTCTGGATGGTGTTGTCCTGGCCTCCAGCACTACTGTTAGAAATTTAGGAGTTATTTTTGATCAGGATATATCCTTTAATGCCAATCTAAAACAAACCTCAAGAACAGCCTTTTTTCATCTTCGTAACATTGCCAAAATTAGGAATATCCTGTCTCAAAACGACGCTGAAAAACTAGTCCATGCATTTGTTACGTCCAGGCTGGACTATTGTAATTCCCTACTGTCAGGTTGCTCAAATAAGTCCCTTAAGACTCTCCAGCTGATCCAGAATGCTGCAGCACGTGTTCTCACAAGAACTAAGAAAAGAGATCATATTTCTCCTGTATTAGCTTCTCTGCACTGGCTTCCTGTTGAATCCAGGATTGAGTTTAAAATCCTTCTCTTGACCTACAAAGCTCTAAATGGTCTAGCACCATCATATCTAGAACAGCTCCTAATACCCTATTGTCCCACTAGAGCACTGCGCTTCCAGAATGCAGAGTTACTGGTGGTACCTAGAGTCTCTAAAAGTAGAATGGGAGCAAGAGCCTTCAGTTATCAGGCTCCTCTCCTATGGAACCAGCTCCCGATCTGGGTTCAGGGGGCAGAAACTGTAATCGCTTTCAAGAAAGAACATAAAACTCTTCTATTTGATAAAGCTTATAGTTAGGGAGTGAGGAGTTGCAGTGTTCACCTAACTGGCCCAACTGCTTCTCTTCATAATTGTTAGATTAATAATACATAACAAAGTAGAGGGAGGCAGGCCAGCCAGCCCGATCCGGCAGGGGGAGAGTTCTAAGCCCGAAAAAGCTACCTCTCCTTATGACCGGTCTCTCTTAGTTACGCTGTTATAGTTACGCTGTTATAGTTCTAGACTGCCGGGGGACTTCCTTCCTTTGACACACTGAGCTGCTCTCTCCTCTCCCTTTCTATTACTATTATTATTACTATTTGTGTGTATCCCGTCCCAGAAATGCTTGTTACTAATCCTAGCTTCTGGGGAGTTTACTCCCCGGAGTCCTTATGTTTTTTCCCCCAGCGTATTTCCTTGGAGAACGTTGGCACCAAGATCCTGGTTCCAGCTGTCGCCGTGGTCCTGCTGCACTCCCTGCTGAGCTAAGCGGTGCCCTGCAATGTCATGCTGCTTCCTGCTGAACCCTGCAGCTTCCCGCTACATCCAGTCACTGTTCCATTATTAATGTGACTATTATTGTCTGTTCATCACACCCCCAACCGGCCCGTCAGACACCGCCTACCAAGAGCCTGGGTCTGTCCGAGGTTTCTTCCCAAGAGGGAGTTTTTCCTCGCCACTGTCGCACTGCTTGCTCTTGAGGGAATTACTGTAATTGTTGGAATTGTTGGGGCTTTGTAAATTATAGTGTGGTCTCGACCTACTCTATCTGTAAAGTGTCTCGAGATAACCTATGTTATGATTTGATACTATAAATAAAATTGAATTGAATTGAATTTTCAAATAAAGTCTGAATGATTGATTGTTCATTAACTTTGATGTGAATATACATAAGCACCTGCCAGGGTGATATTTAAAAAGACAGGTCAGTCCATATTCTAATCACAGTTTAAACTTTAAGCAAACATAACAATCTGACGATATCAGAGTAACTTAGACTTTGTTCCGCAAAGATCAGTTCTCATACCATTGATGGACTTAATATTCCCAATTTTAAATTATAATTCTTCTAAGCACAGGGAAAAATATTCGTAATAATATTACTCCAACAAGCACCACCATTATGGTGGATGGGTTTGTGAGTCCCCGAGGCTAGTAGCTGGTAGGGTCTCCCAAGGCAAATTGATCCCTGGTAGGAAAATTGGATCCAGCTGAGGGGCCAGACAAAAAAGGAATTCACAGACCCCATGAATCGGCCAAAAGGGAGCGCAACACTTGCCCACAAAACACATGTAGACTGGATCGCATAGGATCTAAATCTGGACCCCGCCTCCTTTTCCTGGAATGAAGATTCCTAGGGATGTTGGGCAGTGTGATACCCCAATAATTGAGAACACCCTCCAAACTCCTTTAAAAAAAATGGGAACCACCACCTGGGTCTGCCACTCTACAGGGACTGTCATCAACCTTGAAAGCCTAACAATGACCAAACCTGCCGCCTTGCCATTGAGGAGATTTCTTACTACCTCAGAGACCTGTGCCAGGGATATGGGTTAGACTTCCCGTTTCTTTGAATTCTGCCTCCTCCCACCCACAGATGACCAGTTGTTAGCAATGATGGGTTCTTCAAACTGCTCTTTGCACCACTCAACAACATCACCAGTCAGGGTCAGACTTTCTCTTCCCCTTACTAGACACATCCTGAGTCAAGCCCTGCTTTCCCTTCCTAAGGTGGGCTTACGGTTTACTAGAACTTCCTTGAGGCCAACCGTAGGTCCTTCAAAGACACCAAAATTCCACTTCTCTTGCGCCCTGGTACCTGTTTGCTGCTTTAGGGGGGCCCTGGGTCAACCAAACCCGCTTTAATTTACTATCTTGGTCCACCACCACCACCACCTTAGGTTTCCGCCATGACAGGCACCAACAACCTTCATACCACAACTGCTCCAAGTTGCCTCCACAGACATATCCTCAGTGCTGTGGAGTAAGGTCTGGCTACACCACAGATACCTTCTAGAATAAGGGAACCACCTCTGGGTTGTTTGCATTTTTTTAAACCAATAACTATCTTCTTGGGCGATGCTAAGTTTCGTACACAGTGATGGTGCCTCAGCAAAATAGTCTCAGGAAGGAACTTTGGTGGAACATTTGCACGCCGCAAAAGAAAAGGCCACATAAAGTAATACATTAAAGGGGTGATAGAATGATTATATAGGGTATTTCACACTGTTCCTTATGGTCTCCTAATGGGGTATGTAACATTAGTTGGGCTGAAAATGGCCTGGTTGATATTTTATTGGCCCTTAAGCGTCCCTGTGTTTTGGCCCTATTTGTAACAAGAGCTTTTCTTCCAAATATGGTATGGTCATGAATATTTAGATGAGCTGCGCGCTGCTTGGTTGAGCCTTATCCCCGTACACACACGTAGAGATGCGCGCTGATTGGTTGAGCGAATCGCCATACACATGCATTAGAGATGCGTGCTGATTGGTTGAGCGAATCCCCAATACACACACATTAGAGACGCGACAGAATCTCATATTCCAGAAATTGCAATGTTTCGTTACCAAATTCACTTCTGAGACTTTTTTTATGCGAGAAATCAACTATATAAAGCTCAAATATGGGCCATTTTACGAAAATGGATGGCTAATTGCAAATTTAGTTAAACTGTGTGTCGGAGTTCAGCGGCCGGTGCTGCCTGTGTTGCTGCCTCGCCGCCCGGCCTGCCTTCCTCCCCAGACCCCGGCCTGCATCCCACAGCACCTCATACCCACGCAAAGTCACCGTTTGGGCTAATGGACTAGCTACCAAACGCCGCTGCCCTGACAGAGATCTAGGGCCTGCAACTCTGCAACCCTCTTCTTCCTGCTAGCTAAATGGCCCGTTGTGTGTTGGTGAGAGCGCCTTGTCAGCGAGCTTGTTACACCAGCCATCTCTTACCACGTTACACACATTGCATGCCACTTAGCTATACAACATATACCTAAATGTCTTATAAAGCTAACAACGGTGTCCGATTTCAAGTTAATGAATATTTGTGAACTGTAAGGGTTTCGTTAGCCGCGTCTGTCCCTTCAATCCTATGTGTACAGATTGCAGCTAGTTAGCTTCATTTTTGGTCGTAATTCGAGTATAGTTACAGTTTGAATTTCGTCACGCCACTTATACAACATCTAACTAAATGTCTTATAAAGCTAACGACGGTGTCCGATTTCAAGTTAATGAATATTTCAGAGGAATTCTAAGAGGAGGCTAGCTAGCTCTCATTGATAGAGCTACATCGAGCAGCAGGCTCTATCAATGAGACTCGCGAACAAGCGGCATTTATTTCCCCAATCATTTGTTTAAATTACT
Source organism: Perca flavescens (assembly GCF_004354835.1). Lineage (NCBI taxonomy): Eukaryota > Metazoa > Chordata > Actinopteri > Perciformes > Percidae > Perca > Perca flavescens. The sequence goes on from NC_041341.1 coordinate 1,686,268, forward strand.
CAACACATTATAATTACACACATTAAAAGATTAACTGAAACCTGTGATAAGAGATTGCTGGCGTAACAAGCTCGCTGACCGCGCTCTCACTCACATACACCGGGCATTTAGCTAACAGGAAGAGGGGAGATGCAGGTCCTGGAGCTCTGTCAGGGCAGGGGCATTTAGTTGTCCATTACCCCAAGAGACTCTGACTTTGCGCGGGTATGGAGTGCTGTGGGCTGCCAGTCGTGATGAAGCTCCAAGTACCTCATAGCAGGCCGGGGTCTGTGAAGGAAGGCAGGCCGGGGGGCGAGGCAGCAACACAGGCAGCACCGGCGCTGAACTCCGACACACAGTCGGACAAAATTTGCAATTAGCCGTCCATTTTCGTAAAGCGGCCCATATTTGAGCTTTACATAGTTGTTTTCCCGCATAAAAAAGTTTCAGAAGTGAATTTTGTATTGGAATAGCAGAGATCTGCGTGACCTAGCTAGATTCAGAAGACTACTTGATCTCAGGTCAGTTGTGTAGCCTATGTAAATGTGGGGGCGTGACCGATCTCTTAATACACCCATGGGCTGACAAAGGTTCCGGTTTTTGGGAGGTTGCCGTCAACTTCTAGCTTTGTTGGGATTCGCGCGTTTTCAGCGGCAGTTTCAAAATATGAGATTTTCATAGTAAAGGGGTGTCAATGAGATTTTGAGCTTCTATGTATGTCCATTTTACCCACCGAACTGTCGTTATTCAACTATTACAGAGTCAAATCAGTTTTGCATCCCCTTTAAGGCCGAAGTCTTTTGTTCTTCCAGGTGTTTGTGTGTCCTTGTTGACAGTTTCCTCGATGGCCTGACCGGCAGGAATTCACCCTAGTTTCTGCTGCCAATTGAGACTGAGAAGCCTCCTTGCATGAAGTGGGCATGCACTTCCGGGTGATGGGCAGGTAGTTGTTAAATCGTGGCATAGTAGTACGACAGGTCTCAGGCTTGGTTGAGCTTGTCGTAAGTAAAACACCAAGGAAACATCTCTCGAATGCATGCAAGGTGCAACATTCAGTTGTCTTCTAGATGCGCAAATTAGGCCCAACATCATCTCTTTCATATCGTGGGTATGACATCTAGAAAGCTGAAAGACCATATTGTTTTTTGGAGAGAGTCCAGGTAGACTTGAAATAGCTCTTTTGTGAGGGTGAATTAGGCATTTTCAAGAAGATCTGTGGTTGACGCCTGACCGACATCATCATAGAAGCAGGCAGTGCTCCTCAGGGCTTCTTCTAGGCGCAAACCTCTATCGAATGTTTGTCCTTCAGCCACAGAAGGAAGCTGGCAATTTCTTTGCTATTTGTGCTGTTGTGTCCTGCCTTGGTTGCACCGGATTGTCGTGGTCTGCAGAAGCGCTGATAACTTCCCCTTTTTTTCAAGATGTGTATAGCTTTGTATGGGTATGGTGGGATACACAACGTGTTTTGTCATTTTTGGCACACTTCTACCTAAGCTTACTGCACACAAACACACGTATTTTTGCATGTTCTGCTGAAATAGATGTGCAGTGGTGCCATGCCAACAAGGTCATTCAACCCTTTCACAAACTGAGGAAAGGGTCGTGACATGGGTCCGAGGGTATCAGAGGTCATAAATGATGAACCAATCAATCGGCTCTGCTCCTATTGGCACCTTGGTGTTCATATGGACAACACCTTTGGCTGGAAGGCCCATGTTGAAAGTGTGTGTTATCATTTAGAGCACTCACGGTGAATCAGAGGGTTATACAAGGCTGCATTACAGAGCATTTTAATATGTCAGAAAGCATGGCAATATCTAAAAACATCGCACTTAAAGCTTGCTTGTCAGGCAAGCACAGAGAATATGGTCTGATCTGTCTTTATTCTCCATGGAAAGTAGCTTTTACCCTCTGGCAGAAGAAATGGGTACCCCAATGTAAACTAAATATTTCTAATATTATTATAATATTTCTGCCCTAATTTGGACATACCTCAATTAAAACTTAAAATAATGTTGCTTGAGGTTTTGCAATAGCTTCATGATATAATGCATATAGGGTTGTGTGTTGCTCTTATCACTGTTTGTGAAAGATGAGCAATAGATTGTGGCTGGTGTGATTCGCTTCAGTCTGGCTACATATCACTTTGTTTATGTTGTTAAGGCAAATACTGTATCCCTCTGGGGACAATAACGTATACCTGCAAAGTTTATGTAAAAAATTAAAACCTTGTTGTAGGACTATAGCAAACACTTTGTTGGAACGGTCTCAACCTCGACAGTAACATATGTCAGTCTGAAGAGGATACATTACTCCTGCTTTGAAATACTGACCTCTGAACCTTGAACCCAGTACATGTTTGAAGGCTTTTCATTTAGCAACAGAAGGTGCTACACACATAGGACCAGCTGTTCTAGAAAGCTCTGGACCTCAGCTGTCATGTAGATATGGGGCCCTATTTTTAACGATCGAACGTGAAACGCAAGTAGCTTTGTTGGCGGACCTCGGGAAAAATCTAAAATGGGTTGGTCTGAAGTAGCTAGGTGTGGTTTGGGCGTAACGTGCAATAAACCAATCAGAGCATCATCTCACATTCCCTTTAAGAGCAGGCGCAATTGTTTCATGGCGGATTGCTATTATAATGGCAGATTTGACTGGCGCACGCCAGCGGGAGTTGTCCAGTATGAAGCCTGAACACGCCTCCTCTTTTCGCTGAACCGCCCCCGGGAGTGCAAATACATTCTCTAATTTACCGACATGTGTCTGTGGAGGGAAAAGTCCCCTGTGCGTCGGGTGTAAAATAGGAATGATACATGCGTCGGTGTACAAAGGCAATTGCACTGAGTACAAGATAGGGCCCATGGTCTCCAAAGTTTAGCCACTGTAAGCACTGTCAAATATGGTAATAAGCTATTTTCACCTATTCAACGATTACATTTTTAAAATCTGATGACACCAGTGTGTTCCCCATCCCAAAAACCCCCCAGGGTGTATCCAAAAGTATACACTGCCAACTTCTACTTATGAGAAATATACCAATATATTTAAAAACTACAACTCCCACTAGAGACGCGCCCCAGAACCTGGTACAAAGCTAGTGTACTTGTAGTTCTTCCGGGGTGGGTGGACTTGTTCGGGTCATGTGTTTCTGCGGTCTGCCGGGAATGGGCTTCATTCCATTTCTGTCAGGTCCATTAAGTCAAGAACACACATGACAATAAAATGATTTAGGAAAGTTTTATTGAATAAATTGCAATTCAAGTTGATACTGTCAGGATTTACTAAGGCGGAACCCAGAAGCAGACCAGGACAAGGTGAGTTGAATGAAGGGGAGTATTTATTCAATGATTTGAATGCAGAAGCAGGGGAAGCCAGGTGTCGGAGCAGGCGGCGGAGGGGAGTAGGTGGGGGAGAATGAACAGGTCCAACGTCGTTCCTGAAGCAACTGACGACCAGGCAGAGGTAGAGCGTGGAGTCCGGGTGAGTAACTGCAGACAGCAGAAAAGTAGGTGAGTTCACAGCAATCAAGAACAACTGAGCAACTAAACTGACTTTCAAAAACCAGAGGCTTAAACGCAGGCACAACATACTGTTAGTGGCTAACAATCCAGCAGGGAATGGATGTCAGGTAAGAGCTTATGAAGTGTGGGGGTGATGATCAGGACCAGGTGTGCTGATAGCTGATGAGTTGCAGGTGTGGGTGATTGAGTGAGCTCCTGCCTGACATTGTCGCCAGGCAACCAGACTGGATGCATTCAGGAAACCTAGGAAAACAGACTCCAAGACAGACTACAGGGACAACTGCCAAGCAAGGCCCACGTCAATTTCCGACAATTCACGGCAGTTTTCGATGTTGCCTGTAAATTGCCGTGTACAGTCGTAAACCTAAAGTTCCACGACAATCTACAGTGCCGCATACTGACGAAAATTCCACTTTTCATGCAGTGCCAGTACGCTCAAAATGTCCGGTCAGCACAAGTCCGTAGTGCTCAGAAAAGTAAAGAGAAGAAAATAGAGGCCAAATATTTAAAAAAACGGTGGTGACGGTGAAGCTGGAACAAGTAAAGTCAACGTAGAGCAAGGTAAGAAACAGCGCAGCCAACGTTTACGAGCCTTGTAACTTTACCTAACAGGCCAGCTCTAATGTTAACGTCCATTGACTTGTATAAAAGCCTGACACAACACATTCTCTTTGACAGAAATAGTTGAGTTTGGTAGCTCCGTCAGAGAGGATGAGACAAAGAGGAGAGGGATCCAGCTGCAGTCAGGTGACAGAGAGAGTGATGCGGGAGGGACAGAGTCCGGCAACCGGTGAGAGAGAAAGAGACAGAGAGAGAGAGAGAGAGAGAGAGAGAAAGAGAGAGAGTCACACTGAGGGGCCCACTGCCCCGTCAGAGAGTCTGAGCAGGATGGATCAGAGACCGATCACACACTTAATTTTTATGGCCGACTCTGATAGAGTGAACCTCGTACATGTGATGGCAAAACAAACACCTCAGAGAGGGCAAAGGAATTGCCAGCAGATGCAGAGGTCAGGGAATTCCCAAACTATTTGACATCTTCCACATCCCACAATGGAAGGGAAAAAAATCAATAGGGACTGGATAGTATATAGCAGCTCAAAAAAGGCCTTATTTATAGAAGAGGAACAGGAGAGGAAGAGCAAGGGAAAAGGAGAGATCTGGGCGCGGGGGGGCCTATCTAAGATTATCTCCTCCCGGGCCCAGGCAAGACTGTCAGCTGGCGTGATCTCACATGACCTGAGCAAACTAAGTTTCAGATAAACTTCTTCCAAACTCGCGATATGGGACAAATGGAGGACCATGTGAATGCACCTTTGGAGGTCTTTGCTCTCAGAGTGTCATTCTTTGTTTCTTTATTTGTTAAGGTCATTTTTTTGGCCATTTAAGGCCTTTATTTTTATAGGACAGCTGAAGACATGAAAGAGAGAGACAGTGGGAATGACATGCAGCAAAGGGAGTCGAAACTTCTATATATGGGCGCATGCTCTACCAGGTGAGCTACCCACCTCCCCAGATTGTCTTTCTAAATATGACAAGAGTCACATAACCTGAGCAAACAAAGTTTAACATCAACTATGAGTTCAGGCCTCCAGAGTTTGATCAAGTTGTTTACATGTTAGTGTAAGCGTTTCCTTGGGAGAGGTTAATGAGATCCATGGAGGTTAAAGCACTCTGATAAAAACTTCTCACAGACTCAAACAGATGACAGATCCAATATTTGTGTTTGCGAGGCTACACCAGTACGTATCAAGGTCAGGTAAATAAGACAATCTCAGGTTATATGAGACTTCTAGTAATTTACCTGTTTTATTCATTAACATTTTGTTTTAGACAATCTTAATGGATAATGAATTAAATGTAACATATATAACTTTTGATGGTCATGTGGAACTGCACAAATACAGATATCTTTATTTTGTGATAATGTTTGCAGCATATATTCTAATAATTTCCAGTAATTCCACTATTGTGGGCATCATAGTGATTAACAAAGCCCTCCATGAGCCTATGTACATTTTTATTGCAGCTTTGTTAATCAACTCTGTTCTTTTCAGCACTGCTATCTATCCAAAGCTTTTGATTGACTTTTTATCTGAAAAACAGATCATATCTTATTCAGCCTGTCACTTTCAGTGGTTTATATATTACACTCTAGCCTCTTCAGAATTCTTCCTGTTGTCAGCCATGTCTTATGACAGATATGTGTCTATATGTAAACCTCTGCAATATCACACTATCATGACAAAAAAAACTGTTTGTATTTTCCTGATTTTAGCTTGGATTCTGCCTGCTTGTCAGGTTTCAGGGGGACCATTAATGAGTGTTAATAAAAAGCTCTGTTACTTTGTTTTGAAAGGAATAATTTGCAACAGCACAGTTCAAAAACTTCACTGTGGGAGTTCAACAATGCAGAATATATATGGCTTGATTGTTTTTGCAGTTGTTGTACCTCTCCAGGTACTCTTCATACTCTTTACATACACCAGGATACTTATAATAACCTATCGAAGTAGTAGAGAAGTCAGGAGAAAAGCTGCACAGACCTGTTTACCCCACCTGTTGGTTCTAATCAACTTTTCCTGTTTGAGTACATATGATGTACTGCTGGCTCGACTGGAAACAAATTTTCCCAAAACTGTTTATTTAATAATGTCTTTACAAATTATTTTGTATCATCCTCTTTTTAATCCGATCATATATGGACTGAAAATGAAAGACATTTACAAACATCTAAAGAGATTGTTCAGTCAAGACAAATAAAACTAATCACTTTTTTAATTATGTAAAAATAGTGCAAGATGTGATTTATCTCATTCTTTGAAGGTATTTAATTTAAAGATTTGTTTCGGGCTTACAGATAGTAAAAATCATTGTTTGCTTCAATGTCAAGTCAAATAATTTGATTGACTTATTTTTTACTCATCACGTAGTCACAACATCCATACTGAAGTTTACATTTGTTTGTGTAGCAACGAAACTAATTTGTTACCAGTATTGAAAATTTGTATCAGTAAAATTTTTTTTCTGTTTTCTGATGAATTCAACGACATTTAAATCAACAGCCTTGAGCATAAGATGTGTGCAGTGTGATTCTATGTTTAACTTTTTTTTGTTATATAAAGTATATAAAGTAGTGTTAGCAGTATAAAGTATTTTTTTTAACATCATTGTGGAAAAAGAAAAGAAGAAATCATAATATTGTTGCTGTTATGTTTTTTATATTAGCAATGTATATTGTAGCCAGGGCTTTACATTAACTTTTTTGATCACCAGCCAACATGGCTTGTAGATTTGTTTGAGGGGCTTTTCCCTTTATTAGAAAGGGGGAATGATTCAAACAGACTCATAGTTATTTGCTTTATTCATTGCTGGAGAAATTGGATAGTAACTTTAAAACGTTACCCGCCAGAGTTACTTTTTATCTGCTTTTGGTCAGGTTGGCGGGTGTTATTTTAAAACCCTGACTCTAGCCTATAGTCATTAGAAACAAGAAAACCAGTACGGTGAAGAAACAGTTTCTAGGAGACTTCGCTGGGTAAATTATGAATTGAAGACGTATTGAAGCAAACCTGATGATAAGGAATTACAACAGTCCAGCTTTAAAAGTTAGACATGCATGGAACGGTTTTTCCTTTTGCACCTTTTCTTGTGGGTGGCTTGTGGCTATGAGGTAGAATGGTTGCCCCATAACCACAAGGTTGGCGGATAAATCCCAGGTTCCTCCAGCAACATGTCAAAGTGTCCCTGAGCAAGACACTGCACCCTAAGTTGCTCCCCAGATGCTGCCTGTATAGCTGTCCACTGCTCCTAATACTATGGGTTAAATTCTGTAATAGGCAGTGTTCGAATTATCTTTTTATCTTTGAGGGGTGTCTTTCTATCTCATTAAAAAAAGATGGCACACCCCGCACACAAGGCTATACAATTAAATAACCCAGGCGTGAGTGGCACTTTTGCGCAGTATATGCGCACAACAGAGATGTTCACAAGTCATTTTTTGGAAGTCCAAGTCGAGTCTCAAGTCTTTGAGCTTGAGTCCAAGTCAAGTCTTTGAGGGGCAAGGTCAAGTCTCAAGTCTTTGGGGGGCAAGTTCAAGTCAAGTCTCAAGTCTATGGTCATCTGATCTGTCCCATAAATCTTATGAATCAAAAGCATGTCCAGACAGTACAGCATTAACATCAGTTGTAGGATAACTACTTAACACATCCCTCTAGCCCTCGGACCTGGTGAAATAATAACCTAAGTCTGTCACATCATATGGATACAACTATAAAGATACAATCTGCCTGTTCCCAGCATTAGCACAACACTTTGTGATGGTTAGCTTGTTACCTGTGATGATATATGCTAAATGTAACGTCTTTCTTTCATTCAAAGAAATGTCTAATGTTGAAGTGGAAATCAAGAGAATAGTGGCAGCGCCACACCAGTTAGGCTACAAAACAACATGCATCTCAGTGTCAGTCCAAATTACGCACGTTAAGCAGTTTGAAGTCACTGATGTAATGCCATTTATTTATTAGTAGCTCAGTGAGACTGAGTTTTTTTTTTTTCCAACTGTCACACGATTTTTGAAACCTCTCCCTCAAAATGCAAAACTTCACAGCAAATCTCCAAAACCAAACCAGCTATTTCTCAGCCTTTCACTCAGCTTTCAAATGCATAAAACACTTTTTTCAAAACATTAAACACAATTCTCTACCTAAAACACAAAAATCTAACAGGAAGTGACTTGCTATCCATTTCTAAACACAACCAATCAAAATGCTACACTTATTTACCAGGACACACACACACTCACATGTGCAAACACATTATGTCATAACTGAACACTAACCAATCATTGCTTTAGTATAGGCCTATACAGAGGTTTAAGGTCAGATTACCTGTTTTGAACAATGGATGCCAACAATAGACAGAGAGCAAGGGGAGGAGGAAGGGGAGACAGGGGATAACAACGAGGAGGAGGAGGAGGGAAGAAGAGTAAGAAGGAGAGCCATCTCTGATGAGATCAGGGAAAGAAGTCCATCTTGAGTAGTTTTACAGTGACAATTTCAGCATTACAAATCAATCAGACTTTGTTTTGCACAAAGTGAATACAATTCCCCCCCCACACACACACACACACACACACACCCCAGCCCCGACATACAAGCACGGACAAACACGCACACACACGCACACACACACATACACATATTCTTTATTCTAAAAATGATACCTTTGGTTTACATATGTTGGTACTTGTACTTTCTTGTTTCATGCTACTGTAAACAACACTGAGCTACTCTTACAAATGTAACGTTGTGCCCAATAAATATTTTCTGATTTAATGTAACATTAGATTGTTTTTTACAGTGCACTTTTCAACCCCTCTCAGCAGATTTACTGTCTCTCTAGAACATTGTAAATGTAGATATAAGCCTATGAAAGACAAAAGAGCTTTAGATTTAGAACAACAGTGGGTACATGGTATATCCAAAAATGTACTATTATGAAAAAAGTGTTTGCCATTTGATGCAAATGCTTCATTTTGAGATGTGTTTATGGTATTTTGAATGCAGTGTTTCATTGTGAAGGAGATTTGAGGCATTTAGCATTCTGTGTGTGCAGTTTTAGGAATTGTGTGTAGAGTTTTGAAAAAAGGAGACATGGTTTTGAAAACGTGTGTATAGCAGTTGGAAACAAATCATCCACGGGATTAATTACGCATCACATGAGTTTGCCCCCCTGACACAGCGTTTGTTCCTGGGGAGATGGATCTGTGAGTCCCGCCTCCTGTGCGCCATGGATGTCTGAGACTCAGCAACTATTGCTACAGACAGATTATAGCTTTATAGTTATAACTATAAAGATATAATCTGCCTGTTCCCAGCATTGGCACAGCACTTTGCGACGATGGTTAGCTTGTAACGTATGACAATATATGCTAAATGTAACGTCTCTTTTACATTAGCATGTGAGTGACTGACCTATTTAGGTCCGTTTTGAGATGCCTGATGAAGTCCGATGTTGTTGATCCGGCATCATTTATCTTGGTGCCACATACCTTGCATGTAGCTGTTCTCTTACTGCCACTGTTTACCAAGTTATTGAAAACAAGACTAATGACAAAAGGCACAACTCCGGGAGGACTTTATTATTTATATTTAATAATTTTATTTTCTGATTCTAAATCTGCAACTATTTTTCGTGTTTTGGTGGTAAAACCGAAACTTGTCAAAGGCCAAAAATGAATTCGGCGCAGGTGACCTTTTTTTTTGGTGGCATAACTGACAGTGATATTTACATGTATTGGTATTTACCTCAAAAGCACATTAAGCTAAAAGCAAGGTCACTTCTTCGGACTTGCGAGTGCTGTGAAATCGATCGTATGCGGTTTTGCTCACGTAGCCTGGTGGTGTGGTGGTAAAGTGCAGTCATGCTGCGTTCATGAGCGTAGGGTAGGCTCAGGTCTACGTCCGTAGTAGCCTATATTTTAATTTAACGTCTTTAATGGTAAGAGATCGCACAGGGATGGATAATGAGCGTTGATTAAGATTAAATTACAATGCCACATATAGCAGACATCTTCAGATATGAGAGACCCCCTCAGATTTTTAGCTTTGGTGCTTTCATGGGCCACTCTATGGGAGCTCGGCTCCCTCTGGCTCCCACGTAATTCGAACACTGGTAATAGCATTTTACTACATTGTACTCTGTGTATTTGACAATTAAGGAATAAAGCTTGTTTTGATTTGTTTGAGACAGGATGTGCCACATTTTTTGCAATATTACGCATGTGAAAAAGGTAGTTCTTGTTTTATGTGGGCATTAAATAATAACTCCAAGATTTCTTATGATGGAGCTAGAGGCCAGGGCATCCAGTGTAGCTATATCTTGGAACAGGGAAACAGCTGCAGCCAGGATCCAGGTGCGACCACAGTCCAAAGAAATCTGTGAGGTGAGAAAGCACCTCACACTCATATTCATGTCATCTATAGGGCGTGTGGGCGTCACGGCACTAGCGCCGCGGTGGCTGATGGGAAAAATTGCCATTTTGTGAGGCCACTCACACACACAGAGAGCGATAGAGAGAGAGAGCGCGTTAGAGAGAGTGAAACAAAAACAAACAGAGAAACGTTTTAGTCATGGGAAGAACTTGTTGTGTTGTTGGCTGTAATGTCCGTCCACACGATCGACGGGGCAAAAAAATAAACAACAGACTTTCTTTTTATTGTTTTCCTGCCTGGAAACAGAACGAAGGGAGTCGTGTTTCTGATGTTACCAAGCCAAGACGGATGGCCTGGATATCCGCCATAAGACGGACGGACGGACATACTTTCCGCAAACATCCCAAGATCACTGAAAGTGTGTTCCAGGCATTTTCATTCAGGTAAAGAACATAAACTTCATTTATCAAATGATTGGGTTCTCATTATGTTCTTTTTCCCCGAGAGGAAATCTGTTGACTTGCGGCAAAGTGAGCAAGCTAAGTTAGGCTAAGCAACTAGCTAACTAACTAACTAACTACTAGCTAGCTTAAGCTAGTTCACATAAAGTGCGCTGAATGAATGTGATCAAAACAAAGCACTCGGCTACAGTTAATTTGATATAACTTAAGTTCAGTCAAACCTAAAAATACTGAATATAATATTGATACTTTTGTCTCCCCAAAGGTAAACCAGCATATGAGATGGACGAGTCTCATCCAGACTGGGCTCCAACCATGCACCTGGGTCACTCTGAGGTCACAGCCACAGTGTCAGATCGGCATGGCCGCAGACAACTTAGACATAATTTGAACGAATCTGAGGGAGGAGGCCAAAATGAACAAAACAACATGAACGAAGGTGAGAGAGATGGAGTCCAAGAGGATGCTCAAGAAGAGGGATATGGGGATCAAGCAGAGGCAGGAGCTGCAGAAGAGGAGGAATGTAGAGAACCGACAGAAACAGACGAACCAGCTGCTAAGATACTAAGAGCAGAATGCCAGTTCTGTGAGCAAAGCAGTGCAGAACTAACCCGTCTTTTGCAGGAAAATAGGAAGCTTAAGTCTGAGTTAAACAAATTAAAGATGGATGAAGAGTTTTTCTAAGATAATACAGAGAAGGTACGAAATTATACAGGACTTCCATGTTTTGCAAATTTTGTTGTCAATGTTTATTACTGTTAAGCCCTCCCTGCCAGTTGCAAAGAAGCTGTCACAATTTCAAATGGTCTTACTGACACTCATTTGTCTAAAGGCTTGATCTTCCAATCAAGCATCTTTCACACATTTTTAATGTGTCACGTAGAACGCTTTCTGCTACCTTTGCCGACACCATAGATGTGCTTTATGCACGCCTTACTCCCTTGTTGTACTGGCCTGAGAGACACTGTTTACAAGCCACAATGCCACATCAATTTTTGGAAGCTTTTGGAAAGCGTGTTGCGATTATTGTTGACTGTTTTGAAATACGTACAGAGAGGCCGTCAAATTTAATGGCATGCGCACAATCCTTTTCCCACTACAAAAGGTACACACACAATGAAATACTTGATAGGAATTTCTCCCCAAGGCCAGATTTCATTTATTTCAAAGGGATGGGGGGGGACGAGCATCTGACAAGCACATAACCGAGAATTGTGGGCTTCTTAACTGGTGATTTAGTGTTAGCGGACTGAGGCTTTAATATTAAAGACAGTGTGGGAACGATGTGCGCAGAAGTTAAAATTCCTGCATTCACTAAAAGCAGAGGTCAACTCGATGCTAAGGATGTGGAAGACACACGTACTATAGCACACCTTAGGATACATGTAGAAAGGGTAATAGGTAGCTTGCGCAATAAGTACACACTATTACATAAAACAATACCAATTAGTTTGTTGCTTCCCTGTAAAGATGAAGAATTTACCCTTCTTGATAAGATAGTTAATGTTTGCTGTATTCTAGTTAACATGTGTCCAAGTGTTATTGTAAGGCCAGATGAAACCGTAAAGTGTGCATGCTAATGGTGCGTTCTTTTTGTCCACCGAAGTCGATCTGCGAGTCGTTTTGCAGAGTTACGAACCTGGGAGACGCTAGCTAGCCGGGACTCAGGGGAGACGCTAGCTAGCCGGGACTCAGGAACAGAAGGGTTGCACGACTCGGCTTGGCAGTCGCGGTGATAAAAACAATTCTTGCAAAGTGCAACAGTTAATTGTTTATTGTGCTTCTTGTGTTGAACTACTTTGAAACACTGAATTTCAAGTAAACGATTTTAAATAACATTTCAAGTAACTGATTTTAAATAACATTTCAAGTAACAGGTTAATACTCTTTGAGTCAATAACAGAGTCATAATCACTTAAAAAAAACAGCTTAACTAAGTAGTGCAATTCTTTTATAAACGGACACTTCTTTTCTACTGCTGTCTTTCACTTGGAACATGAGGCAGCATGCGCTTTCTCTGGGACTTCTGGGAGGCACACTTTTTTGAAGAATTATTGTGCTTTTTGTAGACGAGGTTCCCAGAACTCCTGGTCTGGAAAGACACACCACGGTGAAATTGTTTTCAGTCCAAACAACAAGATCACAGTGATTTGATTGGGTGACAAAAATCAGTGTCTGGATCTGTGTGTAGAAGCGGTGTTTCTTTTTCAATTGAAGCTTGTTTGAGGACATCTGGAGACAAAAGTCTTTGTCCTTCATGTCCAATGCCTGTTGGATGCTGCAGGATCAATACTTGAAAGGACATTTCACCTCCAGGCAGCCCTTGCCACAGCTTTACAACACTTGTTCGTTCTTGCCCGACGTTATATTCAAGCCCTGTTGTCAAGAGCGGGACCGTCTGGGGCGGGGGGGGAGAGAAACACCATTATACATGCTAAACTAAGTAGCAAGCTAGTGGTGGTATGAGCTAGCTAACCATAGCTATTAGCAAACCAATATATAATGGTATGACCAAACAACTCAATGAACCTTTTTAATTGTTACATAAAGTAACGTTACAACAGCATTAATGTAATGGAAATGTCGCGAACAAAACCCGACCACTTTACCAAAACTCATTCTCCCCGAGGTGGAGGGTCAAGTTCGGGGAAAATGAGACCAACTGGCTCCTCTTCACCGGCTGCCATTAACGTTACGTTAGCTACATTGAAATACCGTTGTTAGGAGTTTTAAATAAACAATACTCAATAAACTTACATTTTTAAGTGAACACAGCTTGTTTATTCTGAGTAAGTAACACTCAATAAGCTTATACTTATTAAGCGAAGACAACTTGTTTATTTTAAGTAAATGACACTTAATTAGCTCATGGTTTTTAAGTTAATGCAGCTTGCTTTTTCTGAGTAAGTAACACTCAATAAGCTTATACTTACTAAGTGAAGACAACTTGTTCATTTTAAGTAAATGACACTTAATTAGCTCATGGTTTTTAAGTTAATGCAGCTTGCTTTTTCTGAGTAAATACTTAATTAGCTCACATTTTTTAAGTGAGCACTACTAAATACTACTGACTTGTTTTCTGGTTCAGTTTACAGACTGAAAAGGACTATACAAGTAGCATATATCCATCCATCTTCTTCCGCTTATCCGGTGTCGGGTCGCGGCGGGAGCAGCTCCAGCAGGGGACCCCAAACTTCCCTTTCCCGAGCCACATTAACCAGCTCTGACTGGGGGATCCCGAGGCGTTCCCAGGCCAGGTTGGAGATTTGTTTTGTTTTTAGGCTTTAGAGTTGTGTGTGGTGGAGGTTGAGGACCTTAGCTAAGTTTCTGTTATCAAGTTTTGTTAGATGAATTTCATTTGTTAGGCACGACTTCTAGGTCCCATCTTCCACCACCCTTTTCTGACCTATTTCCTTGTTATGAATAAACACCATAATTTTCACTTTTACACTGACTCTGTCACAATTTCTTCATTGTCGTGTTGTTGATCCCGAATCCATCAAAGAGGTCATAACACAAAGTTCATAAAGTAAACGTGTCAACATTTCAAATCAACAGCCCTAAGGCCCTGACCCACCAAGACGAGCGATGTCCGTCAGTCGAAGTTGGTCCAACGGTGAGCAGCCGCCCACCTTAGTTTGTGCGATGTGACGGACTGTCGCCACGCGTCGGCCTTCGTGGGCCTTTTTTTGGCCGATTCAACATTGGCGCCAACCACTGCTGAACAGGCAATCAATGGGATGGCTTTCAGCTTGAAAACGGTAGCGAGCAAAACCAATGACTGTGAGCGCACACAGAAGGCTGTTCTCATTTTTCATCTCATCTGATCAATCCAACAAACACATAGCTGTCAAAACTGGCCAAAAGACATTTGAATGCTCTTTCTAAATAACAGTTTTGAAAGATTGGAATAACTATTTTTCCACATTATGTCCATAAGATGGCAAACATACGAGATACACATAACTACATGTGTTGGTTTATTTATTTCAACAATAACATTTCTTTTAAAAGATCTCTACATACCTACACATTAAAAAATAAACTCACGATAATAAATTAATATCCTGTACCCTGAAATTTAATACAAAGACCGTAATAGACCTCCCTCTCTCTGCTCCAACTGCATGGCTTAAATGTTCTGAGAAGTTCCTCATTCAGCTTTATCCTTGATTTTGACTCGTGAAGCCCCTAAGTGACACTGATGGAACATTCTGGTAGCAGGCATGTTTGACAGTTTGTCAATTTGTGTTTCCATGACAACATTTCCAAGATGGCTGTGTGCATGGTCAACAGATATAACAGGACTAGTTAATTTTTAAAAGCATTTTACAAATACAGCATGGTCAGACCCTGCACGTAGCTGCCCATTCTATTCGCCTCGCTTATGCCGAAAGTGTAGCTAGCTAGCCGCGATCTTTTCCACATTGTATTGAATGGGACACATAGCTAGCTAGCTGCTCCTCCTAACAAGACCCCCGACGTTCACAACAATGGTTAAAAAAAAAACGGTTAGCTTTTTAAGACCTTGGGGTAGCTGTGATATAAGTGCCGTGACGAAATTCAAACTGTAAATATATTATAGTTATGCCAGCAGCCGGCCGCGGAGCCCCACTGGTGAGTAATCCACAAAGGGTGACTTTGCCCTGGGTATGGAGCCCAGCAGGCTGCCGCTTTCTCGTCAGACTGTGTGGAGCTCCTAAAGTCCGACACGTCTTACCAAATTTGCAATTAGAAATCCCACTTTTCATGCAGTGATGGATGGTTTTACTGTTGGCCAGGGGGGTTGAAAGTGATTGTCAAGGAACAATAACACACTTCCTCTATGCACAAAGACAAAATAAAACAAAAATGAATTGCTTTTCTGCTAATGTAATTCTATATTTTACCAACATTTATTTAAAACAAACAGATTGTTGAAGCTGACGACACCTTCTTTTCCACCTGCGTAACATTGCAAAAAGACACATCCTGTCTCAAAAAGATGCAGAAAACTAGTCCATGTATTTGTTAGTTTGAGGCTGGACTATTGTAATTCCTTATTATCAGGTTGCTCTATTAAGTCCCTTAGGACTCTCCAGTTGGCTGGCTCCCTGTAAAATCCACAATTCAATTTAATATCCTTTTCCTCACCGACAAAGCTCTTAATGTTCAGTCACCATCATTTCTTAAAGAGCTCATAGTACCCTATTTCCCTACTAGAAGACTTCACTCGCAGAATGCAGAGTTACTTTTGGTTCCTTAAGTCTCCAAAAGTATTATGGGAGCCACAGCCTTCAGCTACCAAGCTCCTCTTCAGTGGAACCTGCTCCCAGTTTTGGTTCGGGAGGCAGACACTGTATCCACATTTAAGAGTAATCTTAAAATTCTCTTCTTTGATAAAGCGTATCAGTAGTAAGGGCTGGCTCAGGTTTGCCTTGGACCAGCCCTTTGTTATGCTGCTATAGGTTTAGACAGCAAGGGGACTTCATATGACACACTGTGCTCCTCTTTTACTCCATCTGTGTGCATTCATGTCCCATTAACACATGTTAATAATTTAGCTTCTTCCCCAAAGTCTTTGTGCTTTGTCACCTTTCAGATTTTCTTTGATTGTGATCGCATCTTGATCCTGGCTGCAGGTTTAACATACTCTTTACTCAGCATCACTAAACATCCTCAGAACATTACAATCCAAACACAAGGCCACAATGTGCAGACAGAATGCTATATATAAATATAGCATTTACTTCCACTTTAGTTTTGGTTGACTGTTGTCAAATTAATTTAATTTCTGTCTGACAAAATGTATGAGTCTTAATGCAGACTCTGGCCCAACAGTTAAGCCTTTTTGGCCTTCCTTAATCTTCACTAAAGAGGCTTTTTCCCTATGGTCTTTGTCACAAATGCAGCTGGTGCAGAATATAAAAAGTTCCATAAATCCAAAATCAGTTCTGCGGTTCATGATTTACTCAACTAAGGCTGTTAGAAACCTCACAGTACTTGTTTTCTTGTTTGTCATGACAAGGCATAGTCTACAAATAGTGTTAATAATAATGAAAAAAATGTGATAGCAACAATAGTATGGTTTCTTTTTTATTTGTTTATTTTTCCACAATGACATTTTTTTTTCATACTACTAACTCTTTACATACAATATATTGCCAGCCCTACACAAATCAAAGTCTTGCATTCAAGGCTGGTGATTTTAACATCTTGGGATTTTATCAAAAGACAGAGAAAATATGGTACTGATAGAAATTCCAATCCTAGTAACACGGTTCTATTTTACTACAAAAACAAACTTGAAACTTCAGCATGCATTTTGTGATTCCATGGTAAGATAAAAACAATATGTTGGATTTTTAAACATTAGCGGAAAAAATATTTAACATAACATTGTTTAAGCTAAAAACACATTTGCTTGTTTTTAAGTCTATTAGAAACAAATCCTTGAATGAAATACCTTCCGAGAATCTTTGCATTATTATTAAGTTGTAATGAGCGCACACAGTTGAAAATATTAGTTTAATTTGTCAGGACGGAACAATCTCTTGAGGTGTTTATAAATTTCTTTCATTTTAAATCCATATATGATCGGATTAAAGAGAGGATGATAAAAAATCATTTGTAAAGACATTATTAAACGTACAGTTTTGGGAACATTTGTTTCCAGTCGAGCCAGCAGTACATCATATGTAGTCAAACAGGAAAAGTTGATTAGAACCAACAGGTGGGGCAAACAGGTCTGTGCAGCTTTTCTCCTGACTTCTTTACTACTTCTATAGGTTATTATAAATATCCTGGTGTATGTAAAAAGTATGAAAAGTACAGGGAGAGGTACAAATTCTACAAAAAGAATCAAGCCATATATATTTGCCACTGTTGAAGTCACACAATGAAGATTCTGAACTGTGCTGTTACAGAGTATTCCTTTCAAAATAAAGGTGCACAGTTTTCTATTAGCATTCAGCAACATTCCCACTGAAACCTGACAAACAGGTAGAATCCAAGCTAAAATCAGGAAAATATAAACAGTTGTTTTTCTCATGATAGTGTGATATTGCAGAGGTTTACATATAGACACATATCTGTCATAGGCCATGACTGACAACAGGAAGAATTCTGAACAGGTTAGAGTGTAATTTATATACCATTGAAAGAGACAGCCTGAATAAGATATGATCTGTTTTTCAGATAAAAAGTCAATCAAAAGCTTTGGATAGATAGCAGTGCTGAAAAGAACAGAGTTGATTAACAAAGCTGCAATGAAAATGTACATAGGCTCATGGAGGGCTTTGTTAATCACTATGATGCATACAATAGTGGAGTTACTGCAAATTATTAGAATATATGCTGTAAACATGATCACAAAATAAAGATATCTGTATTTCTGCACTTCCACATGCCCATCAAAAGTTATATATGTTACATTTAATTCATCATCCATTATGGTTGTCTAAAACAAAATGTTAATGAATAAAACAGTTATATTACAAGAAGTCTCATATAACCTGAGATTGTCTCATTAAGTCAATATTACCTGAGCTTGATACACACTGGTGTGGTCCTGCAAACACAGAAATTGGATCTGTGACCTGTTTCCATCTCTGGGAAGTTTTTATCAGACTGCTTCAACCTCCACGGATCTAATTAATCTCTCCAAAGAAAAAGCTGCTATCATGTAAACAACTTGATCAAACTCTGGAGGCCTGAATTCATGTTGTTAAACTTTGTTTGCTCAGATTACGTTAATCATCATATTAAGAATGGCACTCTATGCATAATTGTAACAGAATAAATGATATAGCTGCCAATAAATCAGGAAAGCATTTGACCTCTTTAATAAAGAAAGTTTTGAAAAGGAAACCTATAGTTTTAAAAGATGTAAACTCAAACAAAATCCATACAAATAATCAGGTCATAAATAACGAATTCAGATCATTTTATGAAGAATTATATACTTCAGAAATAAAAGACCAGGACGCTCTTCCTTTCTTAAAATCAATTAACCTAAAAAGTCTTTCTCCTGAACAAATTGAAGATCTTAGCAAGGATATAACCAACATAGAAATACAATCTGCTATTAAAAACTTTTCCCCTAAAAAAGCTCCAGGAATGGATGGTTTTCCTATAGAATTTTACACCACATTTTGGGATAAGATTGATTCCCTATTTACAGAAGTGGTTAACTCGGTGCAAAAAAATAATAGTCTTCCTGAAACAATGTACCAAGCGATTATATCGGTTATACCAAAACCAGAGAAAACTTGTGAACCTCTGATTATAGGCCTATAAGCTTAATAAATTGTGACAAGAAGATCATAACCAAAATTTTGAATAATAGACTGGTACAAATTTTACCAAGTTTAATTCATTACGACCAAACTGGTTTTATACAGCATAGGGATTTAAGAACTAATACCAGAACTTGTATCTCCCTTACACAATATGCAAAGAAACACCAAATAGATCTAACATTAATGGCAGTTGATGCGGAAAAGGCTTTTGATAGACTGGAATGGTCCTATTTGTTTAAAGTTTTAGAGTTATACAATTTTCCATTAAATTTTATGAATATGATTAGAACCCTGTATAAGTCTCCTAAAGCATATGTATATACAAACGGAATTCTATCAAAACCTTTTTTATTAACTAGAGGAACTGCCCAAGGATGCCCTCTCTCATCATCATTGTTTGCATTAGCAATTGAATCCTTGGCTCAAAAAATTAGAGAGACAAAAGAGATAGGAGGTATCGAGATTGGAAAAAAACAGTTTAAATTGAGCCTATTCGCAGATGATTTATTACATTACTTAAGTAATGCGGTCACATCAGTTCCACATGTTATGGAAATAATTACAATCTTCTCAAGGATCTCAGGTTACAAAATGAATATTGCAAAAACGGAGCTCTGGGCAATAGACTCTTGCAAAAAGGACTTGGAGAATCTCACACAATTTCGAATACAGAAAAAAAATATAAAATACCTTGGAACTTATATTAGCCATGATAAGACCCAGTTGTATAAGGATAACTTTCTTCCACTGGTGAAAGATTTTACGAAGGATGTTAGGCAGTGGCAAGACTTGAAGATTAATTTAATAGGAAGAATAAATCTCTTTAAGATGATGTGGCTACCGAAATTCTTATTTAAATTTCAAACTATTCCTATAATGCCTCCTAAAACTTTTTTTAAAGAGGTAAATTCAATTATCTCTTTGTTCATTTGGTCAAATAAAGCATCTAGATTGAAAAGGAAACTTTTGTAACACTCAAGAGCAGAAGGGGGTTTAAATCTCCCTAACTTAGAGTTGTATTATGTAGCAGCTCAGTCATTTTATATTGATCGTATAATAAATAAAACAAAAGAAGATCCATGGATAGATATAGAAAATAATCAATTACAGTGCAACAGCTTACTGTTGGCGCTTTTTTCTAAGAGTAATATCAAATCAACAAATTTTGTTATTAATAGTACATTAAAGGCCTGGAATAAAATAAAAAAAATTCTTCATCAAGAAATGGGGCTTCCCAGGAATATACCTATTTGGAGCAATCCCTCAATAAATATACAGAGTACGCAACTATACTGGGAAACATGAATAAAAGGTGGAATAAAGCAGTTGTCAGATGTCATAAATCATGATATTGTTGCACCTTTCGGTGAATTAAAAAGCAAATATAATCTAAAAGATACAGAATTGTTTAGGTATATGCAACTGAAAAACTGGATTATCTGTAATGTTGACTTGGAAAAGAATATCAGCCCTGAATTATCTAATATTTTTAGTCAAATAAACAAAAAAAGGAGGCTGATCGGCTCTATGTACAATTTACTGATAAGCATAGAAAATAGTGATACATTATTACAAAGTATATACAATAAATGGACAGAAGACCTAGAGGTTGATCTTAAAGGAAAATGGAAAGAAAGTTTGTCACTAACGTACAAATTAACTACTAACGAAAATCTGCGTCTAATACAGTTTAAGATAATGACAAGAATATATTACACTAGAGATAAAATAAACAAGTTTGATGATACATCATCGGATATATGTGTAAAATGCAATTCATATGGTGACTCCCTTATGCATGCCTTTTGGTACTGCAAAGGTATAAAGAAGACCTGGGAGGGTATAGAGATTTGGTTATCTAAGTATACTAATAGAGAAATGATATTCTCCCCAAAAATATGTTTTTTTCAAGATATAGAGGGAATAAGATATCCGACTAGTTGGCAGATACTTTTTTCATCTCTTATCTTTAAAAAATTGATCTTGCAAAACTGTAAAAATAAGGAAGCACCTTCAATAGAGAATTGGAAGGCTCTAATGAAGTATTATCTGAGTATTGAAAGATCAATGTCAGAGGACAAAAATAAAAAGAAACAATTTGATAGCCAATGGAGACAAATTTATGATGCCCTCTAGAACCTGTCTTTAGAACCCCGTTAATTTATTTTACGTATGTGTGGATGTGTGGGTATATGTGTGTGGGTGGGAGATCTGGGTGGGTGGGTGGGTGTGATTCAGGTGGGTGTGATCTGGGTGGGTGGGGGTGGGTCGATAAAATCAATAAGAATTGAGGGAAGTATACTTTATAAAAAATAGAAATGAAATTGTGACGAAACTGTTTTGATGACATTTAGAAATTTATCTTTTATTGATTTTTTTTTTTATTTCTTATTTTTTTTCATTTTTTTTTTTTTATTGTTTTGCCTTCTTGGATGTATTTCCTGGAACCGGATTATGGTGACCCACAGAAATTAATACAAATAAAAAAAAAAAGAATGGCACTCTATGAGCAAAAACTTCTGGACAATGGTGCATTCAGATGATCTTCTGATGGTCCCATTTCCCACGTCTGGAAGACGTTCATCCGAATTTGGTGTGTTCATGATCTCAGTTTTTTCATGTGAAAAATGCACGGTAAAGTTAGCCATGGTGTTCCACAAGTCTCTGTGATTGGACCAATTCTATTCACCTTATATCTGGTTTCTCTAGGCAATATAATAAAGAAACACTCTTATGAAGATGATACCCAATTATAATCGGTCAAGCCAAAAGAAACCTAACAGTTAAACTTCAAGCATGCATAAAGGACATACACACCTGGATGACCGTTAAAACTAACCCATCATCCAGCCATTCGCCCCTAGCCGTGCGCGACAGACACTCGCCAGGATTTCCTGATACTATGCCACAATACTCTATCAGACAAGGTATTCACAGCAAGTAACATCTCAAAACCAATGATGAGAATTGGGGTTGTGTTTATTAATGAATCCTCAGCCTTCAAATAAAAACTAAAAATGTACAATGCCATTACATCTGCATTGAAATTAAAATTACACAAATTACACAAACTTTATAAGATGTAATTATAAAACAGTACAGAGTATTAGTGAAACACTTTCAGAGATAAAGTAGGCTACTTGCTGGGGGGTTTAGATATATTGTAGGCCTATACCAAAACTACACAGAGTGTTAGTTACTATATACTATAACTGTTCAAATATAAATGTATATAGCATGTGTTGCTTTGTGTTAAACAATTAGCATTGAATAACCTATTTAATATTTGGTAAATGTCATATTACACTTTTGATTCATATTAAGGCTGTGAAATTATGAAAATGACTAGGCCCTATCAATGTTGTCTATGAAGCTTTCACCAACAACCACCAGGTCTTTGCCTGTAAACGCAAATATGAAAGACAAGGAAAAACTGCACTCTGATGGAAGACAGACAGAAAGTGCAAGCTAGGATTTTTTGGTTAAACTTTTGGTTAAATTTGGTGAATTATTTAGCCCACTTCCCTGTATGTTATCACGTTTAGAGTGGTACCAATGCATGCCTGACGTTTTTCCGTTTAATTTAATACCATAGTCTTCATCCTAGCAGCAAATGTGAGCTCACTACAACCTCTCATATACAACTGATTGAAATCGCGGACAACCCGCGATTACTTTCTAACGCGTTTAATGTTTCAAATTACAGAAATTCTGAAGAAATTACAGAAATTATTAAATATGTTAAGTTTGACAGCAGCCCATGGGCCCACCACCTGTGGGAGGAACCGCTGGGGTCGGGTGCGTTGTCACACGGGTGGCAGTGAAGGTCAGGGGCCTCGACGGACCAGACCCGGGCAGCAGACGCTGGCTCTGGGGACGTGGAACATCACCTCTCTGTGGGGGAAGGAGCCGGAACTGGTGCGGGAGGTGGAGCGCTACCGGGTAGATCTGGTGGGGCTTACCTCTACGCACAGTCTCGGTTCTGGAACCATACTCCTGGATAGGGGTTGGACTCTTTTCTTCTCCGGAGTTGCCCAGGGTGTGAGGCGCCGGGCGGGTGTGGGGATACTCACAAGCCTCAGGCTGAGCGCCGCTACGTTGGAGTTTACCCCGGTGGACGAGAGGGTCGCCTCCCTACGCCTGCGGGTTGTGGGGGGGGAAACTCTGACTGTTGCTTGTGCATATGCAACAAACAGGAGTTCGGAGTATTCGGCCTTCTTGGAGACCTTGACTGGAGTCCTGCATGGGGCGCCAGTGGGGGACTCCATTGTTCTGCTGGGGGACTTCAACGCGCACGTGGGCAATGATGGAGACACATGGAGAGGCGTGATTGGGATCTAAACCAGAGTGGTTGTTTGTTGTTGGACTTCTGTGCTAGTCATGGATTGTCTATAACGAACACCATGTTCGAACATAGGGATGCTCATAAGTGTACTTGGTACCAGAGCACCCTAGGCCAAAGGTCAATGATCAGGGCCTCAGATCAGATGAAACGATTTTATAATCGTTTCATCTGATCTGAGGCCGTGTGTTTTGGACACTCGGGTGAAGAGAGGGGCGGAGCTGTCAACTGATCACCATCTGGTGGTGTGTTGGGTCAGGGGGTGGGGGAAGACTCTGGACAGACCTGGTAAGCCCAAACGGGTAGTGCGGGTAAATTGGGAACGTCTGGAGGAGGCCCCTGTCCAACAGACTTTCAACTCACACCTCCGGCGGAGCTTTTTGTGCATCCCTGTGGAGGCTGGGGGCATTAAACCCGAGTGGACAATGTTCAAAGTTTCCCTTGCTGAAGCTGCGGCGAGGAGCTGTTGTCTTAGGGTCTTAGGTGCCTCAAGGGGTGGTAACCCACGAACACCGTGGTGGACAACGGTGGTCAGGGAAGCCGTCCGACTGAAGAAGAAGTCTTTCCGAGATATGTTATCCCAGAGGACTCCGGAGGCGGTTGCAGGGTACCGAAGGGCCCGAAGGGCTGCAGCCTCTGCCGTGAAAGAGGCAAAGCAGCGGGTGTGGGAGAAGTTTGGGGAAGACATGGAGAAGGACTTTCGGTCGGCACGAAGGTGCTTCTGGAAAACTGTTCGCCACCTCAGGAGGGGGAAGCGGGGAACCATCCAAGCTGTGTACAGTAAGGATGGGACGCTGTTGACCTCAACTGAGGAGGTAATAGGGCGGTGGAAGGAGCACTTTGAGGAACTCCTGAATCCGACTAATACGCCCTCTATGTTAGAGGCAGAGCTGGAGGATGATGGGGGATCATTGTCAATTTCCCAGGCGGAGGTCATTGATGTAGTCAAACAACTCCACAGTGGCAAAGCCCCAGGGATTGATGAGATCCGTCCAGAAATGTTCAAGGCTCTTGGTGTGGAGGGGCTGTCCTGGTTGACACGACTCTTCAACATTGCGTGGAAGTCTGGGATGGTGCCAAAGGAGTGGCAGACCGGGGTGGACCAGAGGGTGTGTGCCAATTACAGGGGTATCACACTTCTCAGCCTCCCTGGTAAAGTCTATTCCAAGGTGCTGGAAAGGAGGTTTTGGCCGATAGTCGAACCTCGGGTTGAGGAGGAACAATGCGGATTCCGTCCTGGTCGTGGAACAACGGACCAGATCTTTACTCTCGCAAGGATCCTGGAGGGAGCCTGGGAGTATGCCCAACCGGTCTACATGTGTTTTGTGGATCTGGAAAAGGCGTATGACTGGGTCCCCCGGGAGATACTGTGGGAGGTGCTGCGGGAGTATGGGGTGAGGGGTCTCTTCTCAGGGCCATCCAATCTCTGTACAACCAAAGCGAGAGCTGTGTCCGGGTTCTCGGCAGTAAGTCGGACTCGTTTCAGGTGAGGGTTGGCCTCCGCCAGGGCTGCGCTTTGTCACCAATCCTGTTTGTAACATTTATGGACAGGATATCAAGGCGTAGTCGGGGTGGAGAGGGGTTGCAGTTCGGTGGGCTGGGGATCTCATCGCTGCTCTTTGCAGATGATGTGGTCCTGATGGCATCATCGGCCTGTGACCTTCAGCACTCACTAGATCAGTTTGCAGCCGAGAGTGAAGCAGTTGGGATGAGGATCAGCACCTCTAAATCTGAGGCCATGGTTCTCAGCAGGAAACCGATGGACTGCCTACTCCAGGTAGGGAATGAGTCCTTACCCCAAGTGAAGGAGTTCAAGTACCTTGGGGTTATGTTCGCGAGTGAGGGGACAATGGAGCGGGATATTGGTCGGAGAATCGGCGCAGCGGTGCGGTATTACATTCAATTTATCGCACCGTTGTGATGAAAAGAGAGCTGAGCCAGAAGGCAAAGCTCTCGATCTACCGGTCAGTTTTCGTTCCTACCCTCACCTATGGTCATGAAGGCTGGGTCATGACTAGGGTTGGGTATCGTTTGCTTTTTTTTCGATTCTGGTGCTAAATTGATACTTTTAAAACGGTGCCGGTGCCCAAACGGTGCCTGAACCGGTACTTTTCAATAAAGTTAAAAAAAGAAGAAGAAAAAAAATAAGGGTAGTAAACAACAGTCAGTGACTTGTTTATTGCTAAGGCCATGGTCAAAATTAAAGATTTAATAATAATGTAATAACTATAACAATAACTTATTTCACCAGTAAATTGCTGTTGAACCCCAGATGGGAAAAGGGTATTTTACAATTACTGTGAATGCACCACGAGGCTACCTGTTTTAAGTGAATCTGTGTTGTTTAATTCCGACAATGGCAGCTGCAAGTGAACGCACCGTCTGTGTTGTTTAATTTGGACAACGGCAGCTGCAAGTGAACGCACCTTCTGTGTTGTTTAATTCCGACAACGGTAGCTGCGAGTGAACGCACCGTCTGTGTTGTTTAATTCCGACCATATAAACATACTGTATATCTATGAATTGCGGCAGCAGAGCAGACTGTTACATCCCGCTGTAGAAGTCCTCCACAGTGAAATACAGTCACACTTTACACTGTTTAACGTTAGCTGTCAGCATTTTAACCGTGATTAATCCAGCTGCTAGGTAAAGGTAGGCTAACGTGACATGCTGTCAGGTGTAGTGTAAAGTCGAGCACTGAAA
Organism: Perca flavescens; assembly: GCF_004354835.1. Classification (NCBI taxonomy): domain Eukaryota; kingdom Metazoa; phylum Chordata; class Actinopteri; order Perciformes; family Percidae; genus Perca; species Perca flavescens. The sequence continues at coordinate 1,712,488 of NC_041341.1, forward strand.
TGAGGCACCGAAACTTTCGTTCTTATTCGGTCTCGTTACTACCGTTTACGTCGGCACCGGTTCCCTATTGGCACCGAGTTCGGTACCCAACCCTAGTCATGACCGAAAGAACGAGATCCAGGGTACAAGCGGCCGAAATGGGTTTGCTCAGGAGGGTGGCTGGCGTCTCCCTTAGAGATAGGGTGAGATGCTCATCCGTGAGTAGAGCCGCTGCTCCTTTGCGTCGAAAGGAGCCAGTTGAGGTGGTTCGGGCATCTGGTAAGGATGCCCCCTGGGCGCCTCCCTAGGGAGGTGTTCCAGGCACGTCCAGCTGGGAGGAGGCCTCGGGGAAGACCCAGGACTAGGTGGAGGGAGGTCCAGCTGGGAGGAGGCCTCGGGGAAGACCCAGGACTAGGTGGAGGGATTATATCTCCAACCTGGCCTGGGAACATCTCGGATCCCCAGTCGGAGCTGGTTAATGTTGCTCGGGAAAGGGAAGTTTGGGGTCCCCTGCTGGAGCTGCTCCCCCCGCGACCCGACACCGGATAAGCGGATGAAGATGGATGGATGGAAGTTTGACAGCACTAAATGGCACGATACTTTTCATAATCATGATGCACACTCATGTTGAGCTGACTATGCAATTCGCTAAGATAGGGATAAAGGCAGCCTAGAATGTTTCCTGCTCCTGGCACTTACCAGTATGAGCAGAGGTGTCAATTCCAGGTCCAGAAAGTAAAAGTCCTGCCATGTGTTTATTCCACCAATTAACTCAGCCAGCTGATTTCACTACTAATTAGTGAAATCAGCTGCTAATTAGTGAAATCTGCTGGCTGAGTTCATTGGTGGAATAAACACATGGCAGGACTTTTACTTTCTGGACCTGGAATTGACACCTCTGAGTATGAGTATTGCTGATGTGTAATTAACTCAATGGAGTAGGCCTAGGCCAGTCTAATGATGTAGGCCTACTCTTCTTCTTCAGTTTTATTTTTACACGTAGCATATAAGTGATTGTATTTGCGCCCCCTGCTGTTGGCTGTTAATATCGCTTTAATTTACTTTTTTTGTGCCGATGGCCATCGGTTGGACGGCCGTTCTGGACTTTTCCAGAACACACAGATTGTCAGTCCGTCCCGGGAGCAAGGTAAGAAACAGCGCAGCCAACGTTTACGAGCCTTGTAACGTAAGCTAACAGGCCAGCTCTAATGTTAACGTCCATCAGCTTGTATAAAGGCCTGACACAACACATTATCTTTGAGTTTGGTAGCTCCGTCAGAGAGGATGAGACAGAGGAGAGAGATTCAGCTGCAGTCAGGTGACAGAGAGTGATGCGGGACGGACAGAGTCAGGCTACCGATGTGTGTGTGAGAGAGAGAGAGAGAGAGAGAGAGTGTCAGGGGCCCACTGCCCCGTCGGAGAGTCTGAGCAGGATGAATCAGAGACTGATCACACACTTAATTTCAGCGATCCTGCATTATGGCCGACTCTGATAGAGTGAACCTCGTACATGTGATGGCAAAACAAACGCCTTTCTCAGAGAGGGCAAAGGAATTGCCAGCAGATGCAGAGGTCAGGGAATTCCCAAACTATTTGACATCTTCCACATCCCACATTGGAAGGGAAAAAAATCAATAGGGACTGGATAGTATATAGCAGCTCAAAAAAGACCTTATTTATAGAAGAGGAACAGGAGAGGAAGAGCAAGGGAAAAGGAGAGATCTGGGCGCGGGGGGGCCTATCTAAGATTATCTCCTCCCGGGCCCAGGCAAGACTGTCAGCTGGCGTGATCTCACATGACCTGAGCAAACTAAGTTTCAGATAAACTTCTTCCAAACTCGCGATATGGGACAAATGGAGGACCATGTGAATGCATCTTTGGAGGTCTTTGCTCTCAGTGTCATTCTTTGTTTCTTTATTTGTTAAGGTCATTTTTTTGGCCATTTAAGGCCTTTATTTTTATAGGACAGCTGAAGACATGAAAGAGAGAGACAGTGGGAATGACATGCAGCAAAGGGAGTCGAAACTTGGGCCGCTGCATCGAGGAATGAACTTCTATATATGGGCGCATGCTCTACCAGGTGAGCTACCCACATCCCCAGATTGTCTTTCTAAATATGACAAGAGTCACATAACGTGAGCAAACAAAGTTTAACATCAACTATGAGTTCAGGCCTCCAGAGTTTGATCAAGTTGTTTACATGTTAGTGTAAGCGTTTCCTTGGGAGAGCTTAATGAGATCCATGGAGGTTGAAGCACTCTGATAAAAACTTCTCACAGACTCAAACAGATGACAGATCCAATATTTGTGTTTGCGAGGCTACACCAGTACGTATCAAGGTCAGGTAAATCACTAAATAAGACAATCTCAGGTTATATGAGACTTCTAGTAATTTACCTGTTTTATTCATTAACATTTTGTTTTAGACACCATAATGGATAATGAATTAAATGTAACATATATAACTTTTGATGGGCATGTGGAGGTGCAGAAATATAGATATCTTTATTTTATGATCATGTTTACAGCATATATTCTAATAATTTGTAGTAATTCCACTATTGTGTGCATCATAGTGATTAACAAATCCCTCCATGAGCCTATGTACATTTTTATTGCAGCTTTGTTAATCAACTCTGTTCTTTACAGCACTGCTATCTATCCAAAGCTTTTGATTGACTTTTTATCTGAAAAACAGATCATATCTTATTCAGCCTGTCTCTTTCAGTGGTTTATATATTACACTCTAGCCTCTTCAGAATTCTTCCTGTTGTCAGCCATGGCCTATGACAGATATGTGTCTATATGTAAACCTCTGCAATATCGCACTATCATGAGAAAAACAACTGTTTATATTTTACTGTTTTTTTCTTGGATTCTGCCTGCTTGTCAGGTTTCAGGGGTACCATTAATGAGTGTTAATAAAAAGCTCTGTTACTTTGTTTTGAAAGGAATAATTTGCAACAGCACAGTTCAAAAACTTCTGTGTGTGAGTTCAACAATGCAGAATATATATGGCTTGATTGTTTTTGCAGTTGTTGTACCTCTCCAGGTACTCTTCATACTTTTTACATACACCAGGATACTTATGATAACCTATCAAAGTAGTAGAGAAGTCAGGAGAAAAGCTGCACAGACCTGTTTACCCCACCTGTTGGTTCTAATCAACTTTTCCTGTTTGAGTACATATGATGTACTGCTGGCTCGACTGGAAACAAATTTTCCCAAAACTGTTTATTTAATAATGTCTTTACAAATGATTTTGTATCATCCTCTTTTTAATCCGATCATATATGGACTGAAAATGAAAGACATTTACAAACATCTAAAGAGATTGTTCAGTCAAGACAAATAAAACTAATCACTTTTTTAATTATGTAAAAATAGTGCAAGATGTGATTTATCTCATTCTTTGAAGGTATTTAATTTAAAGATTTGTTTCGGGCTTACAGATAGTAAAAATCATTGTTTGCTTCAATGTCAAGTCAAATAATTTAATTGACTTATTTTTTACTCATCACGTAGTCACAACATCCATACTGAAGTTTACATTTGTTTGTGTAGCAACGAAACTAATTTGTTACCAGTATTGAAAATTTGTATCAGTAAAAATTTTTTTCTGTTTTCTGATGAATTCAACGACATTTAAATCAACAGCCTTGAGCATAAGATGTGTGCAGTGTGATTCTATGTTTAAATTTTTTTTGTTATATAAAGTATATAAAGTAGTGTTAGCAGTATAAAGTATTTTTTTTAACATCATTGTGGAAAAAGAAAAAAAGAAATCATAATATTGTTGCTGTTATGTTTTTTATATTAGCAATGTATATTGTAGCCAGGGCTTTAAATTAACTTTTTTGATCACCAGCCAACATGGCTTGTAGATTTGTTTGAGGGGCTTTTCCCTTTATTAGAAAGGGGGAATGATTCAAACAGACTCAGAGTTATTTGCTTTATTCATTGCTGGAGAAATTGGATAGTAACTTTAAAATGTTACCCGCCAGAGTTACTTTTTATCTGCTTTTGGTCAGGTTGGCGGGTGTTATTTTAAAACCCTGACTCTAGCCTATAGTCATTAGAAACAAGAAAACCAGTACGGTGAAGAAACAGTTTCTAGGAGACTTCGCTGGGTAAATTATGAATTGAAGACGTATTGAAGCAAACCTGATGATAAGGAATTACAACAGTCCAGCTTTAAAAGTTAGACATGCATGGAACGGTTTTTCCTTTTGCACCTTTTCTTGTGGGTGGCTTGTGGCTATGAGGTAGAATGGTTGCCCCATAACCACAAGGTTGGCGGATAAATCCCAGGTTCCTCCAGCAACATGTCAAAGTGTCCCTGAGCAAGACACTGCACCCTAAGTCGCTCCCCAGATGCTGCATGTATAGCTGTCCACTGCTCCTAATACTATGGGTTAAATATAGCCAGTGTTCGAATTATCTTTTTGTTTTTGAGGGGGTCTCTCCATCTCATTAAAAAAGTTGGCACAGCCCGCACATAGCCTAACAAGGCTATACAATTAAATAACCTGGGCGTGAGTGGCACTTTTGCGCAGTATATGCGCACAGCAGAGATGTTCACAAGTCATTTTTTGGAAGTCCAAGTCGAGTCTCAAGTCTTTGAGCTTGAGTCCAAGTCAAGTCTTTGAGGGGCAAGGTCAAGTCTCAAGTCTTTGGGGGGCAAGTTCAAGTCAAGTCTCAAGTCTATGGTCATCTGATCTGTCCCATAAATCTTATGAATCAAAAGCATGTCCAGACAGTACAGCATTAACATCAGTTGTAGGATAACTTTATGGGTCTTCTTAACACATCCCTCTAGCCCTCGGACCTGGTGAAATAATGACCTAAGTCGGTCACATCATATGGATACAACTATAAAGATACAATCTGCCTGTTCCCAGCATTAGCACAACACTTTGCGATGGTTAGCTTGTTTCCTGTGATGACATATGCTAAATGTAACGTCTCTTTCATTCAAAGAAATGTCTATTGTCGAAGTGGAAACTTCACAGCAAATCTCCAAAACCATACCAGCTATTTCTCAGCCTTTCACTCAGCTTTCAAATGCATAAAACACTTTTTTCAAAACATTACACACAATTCTCTACCTAAGACACAAAAATCTAACAGGAAGTGACTTGTTATCCATTTCTAAACACAACCAATCAAAATGCTACACTTATTTACCAGGACACACACACACTCCTCACATGTGCAAACACATTATGTCATAACTGAACACTAACCAATCATTGCTTTAGTATAGGCCTATACAGAGGTTTAAGGTCAGATTACCTGTTTTGAACAATGGATGCCAACAATAGACAGAGAGCAAGGGGAGGAGGAGGGGGAGACAGGGGATAACAACGAGGAGGAGGAGGAGGGAAGAAGAGTAAGAAGGAGAGCCATCTCTGATGAGATCAGGGAAAGAAGTCCATCTTGAGTAGTTTTACAGTGACAATTTCAGCATTACAAATCAATCAGACTTTGTTTTGCACAAAGTGAATACAATTCTGCCCCCCCACACACACACACACACATATTCTTTATTCTAAAAATGATACCTTTGGTTTACATATGTTGGTACTTGTACTTTCTTGTTTCATGCTACTGTAAACAACACTGAGCTACTCTTACAAATGTAACGTTGTGCCCAATAAATATTTTCTGTTTTACTGTAACATTAGATTGTTTTTTACAGTGCACTTTTCAACCCCTCTCAGCAGATTTACTGTCTCTCTAGAACATTGTAAATGTAGATATAAGCCTATGAAAGACAAAAGAGCTTTAGATTCAGAACAACAGTGGGTACATGGTATATCCAAAAATGTACTATTATGAAAAAAGTGTTTGCCATTTGATGCAAATGCTTCATTTTGAGATGTGTTTATGGTATTTTGAATGCAGTGTTTCATTGTGAAGGATATTTGAGGCATTTAGCATTCTGTGTGTGCAGTTTTAGGAATTGTGTGTAGAGTTTTGAAAAAAGGAGACATGGTTTTGAAAACATGTGTAAGCAGTTGGAAAAAACTGTAATAGCCTACAAATCATCCACGGGATTAATTACGCATCACATGAGTTTGCCCCCCTGACACAGCGTTTGTTCCTGGGGAGATGGATCCGTGAGTCCCCTCCTGTGCGCCATGGATGTCTGAGGCTCAGCAACTATTGCTACAGACAGATTATATCTTTATAGTTATAACTATAAAGATATAATCTGCCTGTTCCCAGCATTGGCACAGCACTTTGCGACGATGGTTAGCTTGTTACCTATGACGATATATGCTAAATGTAACGTCTTTTACTTTAGCGTGTGAGTGACTGACCTATTTAGGTCCGTTTTGAGATGCCTGATGAAGTCGGATGTTGTTGAGCATCATTTATCTTGGTGCCACATACCTTGCATGTAGCTGTTCTCTTACTGCCACTGTTTACCAAGTTATTGAAAACAAAACTAATGACAAAAAGGCACAACTTCGGGAGGACTTTATTATTCATATTTAATAATTTTATTTTCTGCTTCAAAACTGTGTGGGATGGCCTCTCCTGAGAGGTGGCATATACAGCATGCATTTTTGATGCTGTAATTCTTCTGCTTCTGTAACCATACTACGCAGACGATAGATGTTGTTGCCTGGTGTACTCTTCTACAGCTACTGCCTGCTCGTCAGTCACACTTACAGCATTCATGTGCTTCTCACAGGCCAGAAGGACCACTGACAGGTCACTGGCATCATTGCTTTCATCATACAGGGATTTTGCCAGGTGTGGAGGTAAAGCAGAGGATGGTGCAGCAGCTGTGTGTTGTGTGTATTGTGCATAGTACTTCTCCATCCCTGACAAACCAACGGCCTTGCCATGGTGCAGTATCGTATCAAATATCGGTGACAAATCTTCAAGATTAACTGGAGTAGTTTTCCGTTTCTGTGCCCGACTCCTTATGGCTGGTGCTGTGGACTTCGTATTTATTCGCTGTTCTAATGGCTTCCTTTGTGCAACTGAGGAGGTGTAGTTGATCCTATATCCCTCTTCTGGGTGAATCTTGCTCAAGTTACTAGGCAAAACCCAGTATGCTGGCACATCAGTGACCGTCTTTATGCCACGAATTTTAACTGTTGCCTCCATCTTAAACAAGAGAGCACTTACATGTGTACAGGTCTCAGCTATCCCTGCCATGCAGGTACAATGGGCACATTCCACCTTCCCAGCGCTGCTCACAATGACCCAGGGCTTTAGAGGAGGCTCTTTCGATCTCTGTGAGTGCATAACATGTGTACATACAGAACAACAGTAAATGAAAACAGCAGTGGGCATATATATATATATATATATATATATATATATATATATATATATATATAAATATACTGATTAAATATTGAATAAAAATGTGTTTACTTATCACAGGTAAGTTAGGTATGATGGGAAGAAGAAGCAAGAAGATATGACAACAGTAAATGAAAAGAGCAGTGGGCACAAGTATTATACTTGTGCCCACTTCTCTTCATTTACTGTTGTCATATCTTCTTGCGTATACTGATTAAATATTGTCTAAAAATGTGTTTCACTTATCATAGGTAAGTTAGGTAGCTGTCTAAACTTGTGAAAAGCTGAACAGCATCCCCATCCAAGTAATAAATAAAAACCAGGCAAATATGTTGTTACTGGAGCTATTAGGCTACCATCAAAACTTGAGATATCTAATCATGATATCAATCATATCTATGTGTTTACAACCATCGGTGGATTTCACAGGTGGGACTGGCAAGTTAGCACATAGCTAGCATGATGCCTTGTATTTTCTAGATCTAGATAAGTTTACCGGTTCACTTGGTGCTATTCACGGACAGTAAAAAAACCTCTTCCTCATCCCAGTCAGTCACCATAGTTCTAGTACTAGGCTGATGCACGTCTCCCCAACGTGACGTCATCACCGAATTGCGGAAAAAAAACCACTAATACCAAAAACCTGACAAAAACTGGCCTTTAACACTATTTGGAGACATTTTTAACAATGATATACATATATTGAGTGCTATATGTACCTATTAATCAACAGTGGTGGTTAACCTGCAACATGGGCTTTACGGGTAACATCATGTAAAGGAGAAAAGAATGGAACTAATCCCATGCCACGTATCAATACACAACTGCCAGTATCAGACTTGTTGGGGACCAAGAAGCTGGTTAAACAGTGATTTGGCTCAGATTGAGCTGACTTGGAAGCGGAGTCGCCAAAATGGAGAATCTACCTTCAACACGTGGTTTTCCCATTGGCCGTCGGGCCTTTGAATGCACCACCCGCCACTAGGAGGCGGAGGAAGGATAAAATCTGTCGGCGTTTGTGCTTCTTTGCTTTCCACGGTAATTCAGTTTTACCGACAGGAGGTGCAGGCAGTCCGGACTAGCTTAGCCAGCGTAACCTCTGGTCAAGATTGAGCTGGGACATTTGATATCTTTCTGATATACCAAGGGGATCCGAGGAATAGCCTACTGGCCCAGTATTTCCTCTATCTGCAGCAGGATTAATCAGCCCGGATCCAAGAAAGGACTACGTTCCGTTTCTTGCTGTCGACCTGGATTGCGTGTCGTCTACTGCTCTGGACGAAACGGATCGTTAAACTCTGGCGAGAGATTAACTGACAAACAACCACAGTAAGGAGCCTTTTACACAGTTCTGGGCAGACTATAGAATTGGTGTGTTTGGTTTGTTTTATTAATGAGCAAAGGTTATCGCTACCATTGTTGCCATTAATGTGATCTGATTGTAATCATGTAATGGTCCATATATGATTATTAATCTGTTTCTGTGAATGTATAATTGATCAGAATACTGTTGATGTTGTATAAGTAGCTTGGTCAATAACTGTAATCGCTACCTGCTAAGTCACTCCTTTTCACGGAGTTTAGTTACTTTCTGCGAGATAATCGCGGAAATCAGCTGTTAGCCACTGGAGTGGTTATAGTGACCATTTCCCTCAGTAATACAAAAGCCTCAGAGTCTGTCCCCACTACACGTGTGGTCCAGACCTGAGGGGCTGAGGTGAGCTGGTCATTTTCGATAATTAAGATCAGAGTGCCTCTTTTCTTTACACTTCTTCTCTACTCTTCTTTTACTAATTATATACACACACACACACACACACACACACACACACACACACACACACACACCTATTACTTTCACTGTCTGCAACTGAATAACCGACAGCTTTACAACACTTGTTCGTTCTTGCCTGACGTTATATTCAAGCCCTGTTGTCAAGAGCGGGACCGTCTGGGGCGGGGGGGAGACAAACACCATTATACATGCTAAACTAAGTAGCAAGCTAGTGGTGGTATGAGCTAGCTAACCATAGCTATTGGCAAACCAATATATAATGGTATGACCAAACAACTCAATGAACCTTTTTAATTGTTACATAAAGTAACGTTACAACAGCATTAATGTAATGGAAATGTTGCGAACAAAGCCCGACCACTTTACCAAAACTCATTCTCCCCGAGGTGGAGGGTCAAGCTCGGGGAAAATGAGACCAACTGGCTCCTCTTCACCGGCTGCCATTAACGTTACGTTAGCTACATTGAAATACCGTTGTTAGGAGTTTTAAATAAACAATTCTCAATAAACTTACATTTTTAAGTGAACACAGCTTGTTTATTCTGAGTAAGTAACACTCAATAAGCTTATACTTATTAAGTGAAGACAACTTGTTTATTTTAAGTAAATGACACTTAATTAGCTCATGGTTTTTAAGTTAATGCAGCTTGCTTTTTCTGAGTAAGTAACACTCAATAAGCTTATACTTACTAAGTGAAGACAACTTGTTCATTTTAAGTAAATTACACTTAATTAGCTCATGGTTTTTAAGTTAATGCAGCTTGCTTTTTCTGAGTAAATATTTAATTAGCTCACATTTTTTAAGTGAGCACTACTAAATATTACTGACTTGTTTTCTGGTTCAGTTTACAGACTGAAAATGACTATACAAGTCGTATATATCCATCCATCCATCCATCCATCTTCTTCCGCTTATCCGGTGTCGGGTCGCGGCGGGAGCAGCTCCAGCAGGGGACCCCAAACTTCCCTTTCCCGAGCCACATTAACCAGCTCTGACTGGGGGATCCCGAGGCGTTCCCAGGCCAGGTTGGAGATTTGTTTTGTTTTTAGGCTTTAGAGTTGTGTGTGGTGGAGGTTGAGGACCTTAGCTAAGCTTTTGTTGTCAAGTTTTGTTAGATGAATTTCATTTGTTTGGCACGACCTCTAGGTCCCATCTTCCACCACCCTTCTATTTCCTTGTTATGAATAAACACCATCATTTTCACTTTTACACTGACTGTCACAATTTCTTCATTGTCGTGTTGTTGATCCCGAATCCATCAAAGAGGTCATAACACAAAGTTCATAAAGTAAACATGTCAACATTTCACATCAACAGCCCTAAGGCCCTGACCCACCAAGACGAGCGATGTCCGTCAGTCGAAGTTGGTCCAACGGTGAGCAGCCGCCCACCTTAGTTTGTGCGATGTGTCCGGACTGTCGCCACGCGTCGGCCTTCGTGGGCCTTTTTTTGGCCAATTCAACGTTGGCGCCAACCACTGCTGAACAGGCAATCAATCGGATGGCTTTCAGCTTGAAAACGGTAGCGAGCAAAACCAATGACTGTGAGCGCACACAGAAGGCTGTTCTCATTTTTCATCTCATCTGATCAATCCAACAAACACAAAGCTGTCAGAACTGGCCAAAAGACATTTGAATGCTCTTTCTAAATAACAGTTTTGAAAGATTGGAATAACTATTTTTCCACATTATGTCCATAAGATGGCAAACATACAAGATACACATAACTACATGTGTTGGTTTATTTATTTCAACAATAACATGTCTTTTAAAAGATCTCTACATACCTACACATTAAAAAATAAACTCACGATAATAAATTAATATCCTGTACCCTGAAATTTAATACAAAGACCATAATAGACCTCCGTCTCTCTGCTCCAACTGCATGGCTTAAATGTTCTGAGAAGTTCCTCATTCAGCTTTATCCTTGATTTTGACTCGTGAAGCCCCTAAGTGACACTGATGGAACATACTGGTAGCAGTCATGTTTGACAGTTTGTCAATTTGTGTTTCCATGACAACATTTCCAAGATGGCTGTGTGCATGGTCAACAGATATAACAGGACTAGTTAATTTTTAAAAGCATTTTACAAATACAGCATGGTCAGACCCTGCACGTAGCTGCCCATTCTATTCTATATGCCGAAAGTGTAGCTAGCTAGCCGCGATCTTTTCCACATTGTATTGAATGGGACACATAGCTAGCTAGCTGCTCCTCCTGACAAGACCCCCGACGTTCACAAAAATGGTTAAAAAAAAAACCGGTTAGCTTTTTAAGACCTTGGGGTAGCTGTGATATAAGTGCCGTGACGAAATTCAAACTGTAAATATATTATAGTTATGCCGGTAGCCGGCCACGGAGCCCCACTGGTGAGTAATCCACAAAGGGTGACTTTGCCCTGGGTATGGAGCCCAGCAGGCTGCCGCTTTCTCGTCAGACTGTGTGGAGCTCCTAAAGTCCGACACGTCTTACCAAATTTGCAATTAGAAATCCCACTTTTCATGCAGTGATGGATGGTTTTACTGTTGGCCAGGTGGGTTGAAAGTGATTGTCAAGGAACAATAACACACTTCCTCTATGCACAAAGACAAAATAAAACAAAAATGAATTGCTTTTCTGCTAATGTAATTCTATATTTTACCAACATTTATTTAAAACAAACAGATTGTTGAAGCTGACGACACCTTCTTTTCCACCTGCGTAACATTGCAAAAAGACACATCCTGTCTCAAAAAGATGCAGAAAACTAGTCCATGTATTTATTAGTTTGAGGCTGGACTATTGTAATTCCTTATTATCAGGTTGCTCTATTAAGTCCCTTAGGACTCTCCAGTTGGCTGGCTCCCTGTAAAATCCACAATTCAATTTAATATCCTTTTCCTCACCGACAAAGCTCTTAATGTTCAGTCACCATCATTTCTTAAAGAGCTCATAGTACCCTATTTCCCTACTAGAAGACTTTACTCGCAGAATGCAGAGTTACTTTTGGTTCCTAAAGTCTCCAAAAGTATTATGGGAGCCAGAGCCTTCAGCTACCAAGCTCCTCTTCAGTGGAACCTGCTCCCAGTTTTGGTTCGGGAGGCAGACACTGTATCCACATTTAAGAGTAATCTTAATATTCTCTTCTTTGATAAAGCCTATCAGTAGTAAGGGCTGGCTCAGGTTTGCCTTGGACCAGCCCTTAGTTATGCTGCTATAGGTTTAGACAGAAAGAGGAATTCATATGACACACTGTGCTCCTCTTTTACTCCATCTGTGTGCATTCATGTCCCATTAACACATGTTAATAATTTAGCTTCTTCCCCAAAGTCCTTTGTCACCTTTGAGATTTTCTTTGATTGTGATCGCATCTTGATCCTGGCTGCAGGTTTAACATACTCTCTACTCAGCATCACTAAACATCCTCAGAACATTACAATCCAAACACAAGGCCAAAATTTGCAGGCAGAATGCTTTATATAAATATAGCATTTACTTCCACTTTAGTTTTGGTTGACTGTTGTCAAATTAATTTAATTTCTGTCTGACAAATGTATGAGTCTTAATGCAGACTCCTTCCTTAATCTTCACTAAAGAGGCTTTTTCCCTATGGTCTTTGTCACAAATGCAGCTGGTGCAGAATATAAAAAGTTCCATAAATCCAAAATCAGTTCTGCAGTTCATGATTTACTCAACTAAGGCTGTTAGAAACCTCACAGTACTTGTTTTCTTGTTTGTCATGACAAGGCATAGTCTACAAATAGTGCTAATAACAATGAAAAAAATGTGATAGCAACAATAGTATGGTTTTTTTTTAATTTGTTTATTTTTCCACAATGAAAATCTTTTAACATCTTGGGATTTTATCAAAAGACAGAGAAAATATGGTACTGATAGAAATTCCAATCCTAGTAACACGGTTCTATTTTACTACAAAAACAAACTTGAAACTTCAGCATGCATTTTGTGATTCCATGGTAAGATAAAAACAATATGTTGGATTTTTAAACATTAGCAGAAAAAATATTTAACATAACATTGTTTAAGCTAAAAACACATTTGCTTGTGTTTAAGTCTATTAGAAACAAATCCTTGAATGAAATACCTTCCGAGAATCTTTGCATTATTATTAAGTTGTAATGAGCGCACACAGTTGAAAATATTAGTTTAATTTGTCAGGACGGAACAATCTCTTGAGGTGTTTATAAATTTCTTTCATTTTAAATCCATATATGATCGGATTAAAGAGAGGATGATAAAAAATCATTTGTAAAGACATTATTAAACGTACAGTTTTGGGAACATTTGTTTCCAGTCGACCTACAAGTACATCATATGTAGTCAAACAGGAAAAGTTGATTAGAACCAACAGGTGGGGTAAACAGGTCTGTGCAGCTTTTCTCCTGACTTCTCTACTACTTCCATAGGTTATTATAAGTATCCTGGTGTATGTAAAAAGTATGAAAAGTACAGGGAGAGGTACAAATTCTACAAAAAGAATCAAGCCATATATATTTGCCACTGTTGAAGTCACACAATGAAGATTCTGAACTGTGCTGTTACAGAGTATTCCTTTCAAAATAAAGGTGCACAGTTTTCTATTAGCATTCAGCAACGTTCCCACTGAAACTTGACAAGTAGGTAGAATCCAAGCTAAAATCAGGAAAATATAAACAGTTGTTTTTCTCATGATTGTTGGATATTGCAGAGGTTTACATATAGACACATATCTGTCATAGGCCATGACTGACAACACTAAGAATTCTGAAGAGGCTAGAGTGTAATATATGAACCCCTGAAAGAGACAGGCTGAATAAGATATGATCTGTTTTTCAGATAAAAAGTCAATCAAAAGCTTTGGATAGATAGCAGTGCTGAAAAGAACAGAGTTGATTAACAAAGCTGCAATGAAAATGTACATAGGCTCATGGAGGGCTTTGTTAATCACTATGATGCCCACAATAGTGGAGTTACTGCAAATTATTAGAATATATGCTGTAAACATGATCACAAAATAAAGATATATGTATTTCTGCACTTCCACATGCCCATCAAAAGTTATATATGTTGCATTTAATTCATCATCCATTATGGTTGTCTAAAACAAAATGTTAATGAATAAAACAGTTATATTACAAGAAGTCTCATATAACCTGAGATTGTCTCATTAAGTCAATAGTACCTGAGCTTGATACACACTGGTGTAGTCCTGCAAACACAGAAATTGGATCTGTGACCTGTTTCCATCTCTGGGAAGTTTTTATCAGACTGCTTCAACCTCCACAGATCTAATTAATCTCTCCAAAGAAAAAGCTGCTATCATGTAAACAACTTGATAAAACTCTGGAGGCCTGAATTCATGTTGTTAAACTTTGTTTGCTCAGATTACGTGACTCTGTCATATTAAGAATGGCACTCTATGAGCAAAAACTTCTGGACAATGGTGCATTCAGATGATCTTCTGATGGTCCCATTTCCCACGTCTGGAAGACGTTCATCCGAATTCGGTGTGTTCATGATCTCAGTTTTTTCATGTGAAAAATGCACGGTAAAGTTAGCCATGGTGTTCCACAAGTCTCTGTGATTGGACCAATTCTATTCACCTTATATCTGGTTTCTCTAGGCAATATAATAAAGAAACACTCTTATGAAGATGATACCCAATTATAATCGGTCAAGCCAAAAGAAACCTAACAGTTAAACTTCAAGCATGCATAAAGGACATACACACCTGGATGACCATTAAAACTAAGTTTAAACCGAAAACTCACATTCATTGCTGTTGATTTAAACCTCTTGTAATTTTATCAGAAGACAGAGAAATACATGATACTGATAGTGATTCCATTACTGGTAACACAGTTTCACTTTACTATAGAAACAAACTTGAAACTTCAGTATGCATTTTTGGGATTACATGATAAGATAAAAAGAATGTGTTGGATTTTTAAACATCAGCGGAAAAAATATTTAACATCACATTGAAGCTAAAAACACTTTTTATTGTGTTTAAGTCTATTAGAAGAAAATCCTTAAGAAAATTTTTAATTGCCACAAAATTTGATGTTATCATATAATTTGAAGTTCAGTACGCTCGAAATGTCCACTCAGCACAAGTCCGGTGCTCAGAAAAGGAATGAAAAGAGAAGAAGAAAATAGAGGCCTTAGAGATTTTCTAAACAAATATTTAAAAAAAAGGTGATGACGGTGAAGCTGGAACTAGTAAAGTCAACGTAGAGCAAGGCAGGGACCGACTGGGGCTAAAAAACAGCCCTGGACTTTCTCCCAAATAGGCCCATCATCCGGCCATTCGCCCCTAGCCGTGCGCAACAGACACTAGCCAGGATGTCCTGATACTATGCCACAATACTCTATCAGACAAGGTTTTCACAGCAAGTAACATCTCAAAACCAATGATGAGAATTGGGGTTGTGTTTACTAATGAATCCTCAGCCTTCAAATAAAAACTAAAAATGTACAATGCCATTACATCTGCATTGAAATTAAAATACAAATAATGAAATGTCACTGGCTACAGAAACCCCAAATTACACAAACTTGTAATTATAAAACAGTACAGAGTATTACTGACAACACTTTCAGAGATAAAGTAGGCTACTTGCTGGGGGGTTTAGATATATTGTAGGCCTATACCAAAACTACACAGAGTGTTAGTTACTATATACTATAACTGTTCAAATATAAATGTATATAGCATGTGTTGCTTTGTGTTAAATAATTAGCATTGAATAACCTATTTAATATGTGGTCAATGTCATATTACACTTTTGATTCATATTAAGGCTGTGAAATTATGAAAATGACTAGGCCCTATCAATGTTGTCTGTGAAGCTTTCACCAACAACCACCAGGCCTTTGCCTGTAAACGCAAATATGAAAGACAAGGAAAAACTGCACTCTGATGGAGACAGTGCAAGCTAGGATTTTTTGGTAAAACTTTTGGTTAAATTTGGTGAATTATTTAGCCCACTTCCCTGTATGTTATCACGTTTAGAGTGGTACCAATGCATGCCTGACGTTTTTCCGTTTAATTTAATACCATAGTCTTCATCCTAGAACCAAAAGTGAGCTCACTACAACCTCTCATATACAACTGATTGAAATCGCAGACAACCCGCGATTACTTTCTAACGCGTTTAATGTTTCAAATGAACCTAACAGAAATTATTAAATACGTTAAGTTTGACAGCAGCCCATGGGCCCACCACCTGTGGGAGGAACCGCTGGGGTCGGGTGCGTTGTCACACGGGTGGCAGTGAAGGTCAGGGCCTCGACGGACCAGACCCGGGCAGCAGACGCTGGCTCTGGGGACGTGGAACGTCACC
Organism: Perca flavescens; assembly: GCF_004354835.1. Taxonomy (NCBI): domain Eukaryota; kingdom Metazoa; phylum Chordata; class Actinopteri; order Perciformes; family Percidae; genus Perca; species Perca flavescens. Next base: position 1,728,918 of record NC_041341.1, read on the forward strand.
TCTCTGTGGGGGAAGGAGCCGGAACTGGTGCGGGAGGTGGAGCACTACCGGTTAGATCTGGTGGGGCTTACCTCTACGCACAGTCTCGGTTCTGGAACCATACTCCTGGATAGGGGTTGGACTCTTTTCTTCTCCGGAGTTGCCCAGGGTGTGAGGCGCCGTGGGCGGTGTGGGGATACTCACAAGCCTCAGGCTGAGCGCCGCTACGTTGGAGTTTACCCCGGTGGACGAGAGGGTCGCCTCCCTACGCCTGCGGGTTGTGGGGGGGGGGGGAAAACTCTGACTGTTGTTTGTGCATATGCACCAAACAGGAGTTCGGAGTATTCGGCCTTCTTGGAGACCTTGACTGGAGTCCTGCAATGGGGCTCCAGTGGGGGACTCCATTGTTCTGCTGGGGGACTTCAACGCGCACGTGGGCGATGATGGAGACACCTGGAGAGGCGTGATTGGGAGGAACGGCCTCCCTGATCCAAACCAGAGTGGTTGTTTGTTGTTGGACTTCTGTGCTAGTCATGGATTGTCTATAACGAACACCATGTTCGAACATAGGGATGCTCATAAGTGTACTTGGTACCAGAGCACCCTAGGCCAAAGGTCAATGATCGATTTTATAATCGTTTCATCTGATCTGAGGCCGTGTGTTTTGGACACTCGGGTGAAGAGAGGGGCGGAGCTGTCAACTGATCCCCATCTGGTGCTGAGTTGGGTCAGGGGGTGGGGGAAGACTCTGGACAGACCTGGTAAGCCCAAACGTGTAGTGCGGGTAAATTGGGAACGTCTGGAGGAGGCCCCTGTCCGACAGATTTTCAACTCACACCTCCGGTGGAGATTTTCGTGCATCCCTGTGGAGGCTGGGGGCATTGAACCCGAGTGGACAATATTCAAAGTTTCCCTTGCTGAAGCTGCGGCTAGGAGCTGTGGTCTTAGGGTCTTAGGTGCCTCAAGGGGCGGTAACCCACGAACACCGTGGTGGACAACGGTGGTCAGGGAAGCCGTCCGACTGAAGAAGTCTTTCCGGGATATGTTATCCCAGAGGACTCTGGAGGCGGTTGCAGGGTACCGAAGGGCCCAAAGGGCTGCAGCCTCTGCCGTGAAAGAGGCAAAGCAGCGGGTGTGGGAGAAGTTTGGAGAAGACATGGAGAAGGACTTTCGGTCGGCACCAAGGTGCTTCTGGAAAACTGTTCTCCACCTCAGGAGGGGGAAGCAGGGAACCATCCAAGCTGTGTACAGTAAGGATGGGACGCTGTTGACCTGAACTGAGGAGGTAATAGGGCGGTGGAAGGAGCACTTTGAGGAACTCCTGAATCCGACTAATACGCCCTCTATGTTAGAGGCAGAGCTGGAGGATGATGAGGGATCATTGTCAATTTTCCAGGCGGAGGTCATTGATGTAGTCAAACAACTTCACAGTGACAAAGCCCCGGGGATTGATGAGATCTGTCCAGAAAAGCTCAAGGCTCTGGGTGTGGAGGGGCTGTCCTGGTTGACACGCCTCTTCAACATTGCGTGGAAGTCTGGGACGGTGCCAAAGGAGTGGCAGACTGGGGTGGTGGTTCCCCTTTTTAAAAAAGGGGACCAGAGGGTGTGTGCCAATTACAGGGGTATCACACTTCTCAGCCTCCCTGGTAAAGTCTACTCCAAGGTGATGGAAAGGAGGGTTCGGCCGATAGTCGAACCTCGGGTTGAGGAGGAACAATGCGGATTCCTTCCTGGTCGTGGAACAACGGACCAGATCTTTACTCTCGCAAGGCCAACCGGTCTACATGTGTTTTGTGGATCTGGAAAAGGCGTATGACCAGGTCCCCCGGGAGATACTGTGGGAGGTGCTGCGGGAGTATGGGGTGTGGGGGTCTCTTCTCAGGGCCATCCAATCCCTGTACGACCAAAGTGAGAGCTGTGTCCGGGTTCTCGGCAGTAAGTCGGACTTGTTTCAGGTGAGGGTTGGCCTCCGCCAGGGCTGCGCTTTGTCACCAATCCTGTTTGTAACATTTATGGACAGGATATCAAGGCGTAGTCGGGGTGGAGAGGGGTTGCAGTTCGGTGGGCTGGGGATCTCATCGCTGCTCTTTGCAGATGATGTGGTCCTGATGGCATCATCGGACTGTGACCTTCAGCACTCACTAGAACAGTTTGCAGCCGAGTGTGAATCAGTTGGGATAAGGATCAGCACCTCTAAATCTGAGGCCATGGTTCTCAGCAGGAAACCGATGGAGTGCCTACTCCGGGTAGGGAATGAGTCCATACCCCAAGTGAAGGAGTTCAAGTACCTTGGGGTTTTGTTCGCGAGTGAGGGGACAATGGAGCGGGAGATTGGTCGGAGAATCGGCGCAGCGGGTGCGGTATTACATTCAATTTATCGCACCGTTGTGACGAAAAGAGAGCTGAGCCAGAAGGCAAAGCTCTTGATCTACCGGTCAGTTTTCATTCCTACCCTCACCTATGGTCATGAAGGCTGGGTCATGACTAGGGTTGGGTATCGTTTTTTTTTTTTTCGATTCCGGTGCTAAATCGATACTTAACGGTAACGGTGGTGGCTTAACTTAAAACGGTGCCGGTGCCTAAACGGTGCCTGAACCGGTACTTTTCAATAAAGTAAAAAAAAAAAAAGAAAAAAAAAATTAGGTTAGTAAACAACAGTCAGTGACTTGTTTATTGCTAAGGCCATGGTCAAAATTAAAGATTTAATAATAACTATAACAATAACTTATTTCACCAGTAAATTGCTGTTGAACCCCAGATGGGAAAAGGGTATTTTACAATTACTGTGAATGCACCACGAGGCTACCTGTTTTAAGTGAATCTGTGTTGTTTAATTCCGACAACGGCAGCTGCGAGTGAACGCACCGTCTGTGTTGTTTAATTCCGACCATATAAACATACTGTATATCTATAAATTGCGACAACGGCAGCTGCTGCTTAGACTGTTACATCCCGCTGTAGAAGTCCTCCACAGTGAAATACAGTCACACTTTACACTGTTTAACGTTAGCTGTCAGCATTTTAACCGTGATTAATCCAGCTGCTAGCTAAAGGTAGGCTAACGTTACATGCTGTCAGGTGTAGTGTAAAGTTGAGCACCGAAATGAGGCACCGAAACTTTCGTTCTTATTTGGTCTCGTTACTACCGTTTACGTCGGCACCGGTTCCCTATTGGCACCGAGTTTCAGTACCCAACCCTAGTGATGACCGAAAGAACGAGATCAGTTGAGGTGGTTCGGGCATCTGGTAAGGATGCCCCTTGGGCGCCTCCTTAGGGAGGTGTTCCAGGCACGTCCAGCTGGGAGGATCCTCGGGGAAGACCCAGGACTAGGTGGAGGGATTATATCTCCAACCTGGCCTGGGAACGCCTCGGGATCCCCCAGTCGGAGCTGGATAATGTTGCTCGGGAAAGGGAAGTTTGGGGTCCCCTGCTGGAGCTGCTCCCCCCGCGACCCGATACCGGATAAGCGGACAAAGATGGATGGATGGAAGTTTGACAGCACTAAATGGCACGATACTTTTCATAATCATGAAGAGTCTTAATCAGAGAGTCTGAGCAGGATGGATCAGAGACCGATCACACACTTAATTTCAGCGATCCTGCATTATGGCCGACTCTGATAGAGTGAACCTCGTACATGTGATGGCAAAACAAACACCTTTCTCAGAGAGGGCAAAGGAATTGCCAGCCGATGCAGAGGTCAGGGAATTCCCAAACTATTTGACATCTTCCACATCCCACAATGAAAGGGGAAAAAATCAATAGGGACTGGATAGTATATAGAAGCTCAAAAAAGGCCTTATTTATAGAAGAGGAACAGGAGAGGAAGAGCAAGGGAAAAGGAGAGATCTGGGCGCGGGGGGGCCTATCTAAGATTATCTCCTCCCGGGCCCAGGCAAGACTGTCAGCTGGCGTGATCTCACATAACCTGAGCAAACTAAGTTTCAGATAAACTTCTTCCAAACTCGCGATATGGGACAATTGGAGGACCATGTGAATGCACCTTTGGCCTTTGCGGAGGTCTTTGCTCTCAGATTGTCATTCTTTGTTTCTTTATTTGTTAAGGTCATTTTTTTGGCCATTTAAGGCCTTTTTTTTATAGGACAGCTGAAGACATGAAAGAGAGAGACAGTGGGAATTACATGCAGCAAAGGGAGTCGAAACTTGGGCCGCTGCATCGAGGAATGAACTTCTATATATGGCCGCATGCTCTACCAGGTGAGCTACCCACCTCCCCAGATTGTCTTTCTAAATATGACAAGAGTCACATAACCTGAGCAAACATGGTTTAACATCAACTATGAGTTCAGGCCTCCAGAGTTTGATCAAGTTGTTTACATGTTAGTGTAAGCGTTTCCTTGGGAGAGGTTAATGAGATCCATGGAGGTTGAAGCACTCTGATAAAAACTTCTCACAGACTCAAACAGATGACAGATCCAATATTTGCGTTTGCGGGGCTACACCAGTACGTATCAAGGTCAGGTACCGATCACTAAATAAGACAATCTCAGGTTATATGAGACTTCTAGTAATTTACCTGTTTTTTCATTAACATTTTGTTTTAGACAATCTTAATGGATAATGAATTAAATGTAACATATATAACTTTTGATGGGCATGTGGAACTGCACAAATACAGATATCTTTATTTTGTGATCATGTTTACAGCATATATTCTAATATTTTGAAGTAATTCCACTATTGTATGCATCATAGTGATTAACAAAGCCCTCCATGAGCCTATGTACATTTTTATTGCAGCTTTGTTAATCAACTCTGTTCTTTACTGCACTGCTATCTATCCAAAACTTTTGATTGACTTTTTATCTGAAAAACAGATCATATCTTATTCAGGCTGTCACTTTCAGTGGTTTATATATTACACTCTAGCCTCTTCAGAATTCTTCCTGTTGTCAGCCATGGCGTATGACAGATATGTGTCTATATGTAAACCTCTGCAATATCCAACTATCATGACAAAAAAAACTGTTTGTATTTTCCTGATTTTAGCTTGGATTCTGCCTGCTTGTCAGGTTTCAGGGGGACCATTAATGAGTGTTAATAAAAAGCTCTGTTACTTTGTTTTGAAAGGAATAATTTGCAACAGCACAGTTCAAAAACTTCACTGTGGGAGTTCAATAATGCAGAATATATATGGCTTGATTGTTTTTGCAGTTGTTGTACCTCTCCAGGTACTCTTCATACTTTTTACATACACCGGAATATTTATGATAACCTATCGAAGTAGTAGAGAAGTCAGGAGAAAAGCTGCACAGACTTGTTTACCCCACCTGTTGGTTCTAATCAACTTTTCCTGTTTGAGTACATATGATGTACTGCTGGCTCGACTGGAAACAAATTTTCCCAAAACTTTATTTAATAATGTCTTTACAAATGATTTTGTATCATCCTCTTTTTAATCCAATCATATATGGACTGAAAATGAAAGAAATTTACAAACATCTAAAGAGATTGTTCAGTCAAGACAAATAAAACTAATCATTTTTTTAATTATGTAAAAATAGTGCAGGATGTGATTTATGTCATTCTTTGAAGGTATTTAATTTAAGGATTTGTTTCGGACGTACAGATATTAAAAATCATTGTTTGCTTCAATGTCAAGTCAAATAATTTAATTGACTTACTTTTTACTCATCACGTAGTCACAACATAGATAGGTAGAATGGTTGCCCCATAACCACTAGGTTGGCGGATAAATCCCAGGTTCCTCCAGCAACATGTCAAAGTGTCCCTGAGCAAGACACTGCACCCTAAGTTGCTCCCGAGATGCTGCATGTATAGCTGTCCACTGCTCCTAATACTATGGGTTAAATACAGTAATAGCCAGTGTTCAAATTATCTTTTAGTCTTTGAGGGGGTGTGGTGGCAAATTTTATTTTAACCATTTGTTTAATGATATTAACCATTGGTTTGATTGTTTTATAACGCCACAAGATTTAGCTTCTTCATGTGTAGATTCAAAAGGCTCCAAGTGAAATAGTTGGCAACCGTGAACTATAGCCCAGTAGAATTATTTAGTTTTACTAGTTTGAAGCTCCTCACATTGTTGACTTTTTGCTTAGATAGAAGTGGAGAAGGCCGATGACTGTTTACAACAGTGAGAACTACGTAGGTTTCTGTCTCCTGAGATAAAACTGTTGTTTAGGCTAATGTTAAGAACAGAGAGCAGAGGGGAAGGTGAGACAATGGTGTGACTGTTTATGTCTCTTTTCAACTATGGCCATACTAAAAGATACATTTAGAGGGGTGGCTTATGTAAGAAATAATCAGTCAAGCTGGCTATGCTTTATGAGGATACAAATCATAGTTGAATTATAGTTGTGTGTTTAGTGGAAGAGCACTGTGACAGCTTAGTCATGCAAAATGAGAAAAGGATACTGTTGTACTGTTGTACAGCAGCACTGTATGACGGTGGTCAGAAAGCAACAAGAGTGCAGCAACAAAGTTAATATCAGTTTGATATCAGTTTGACCATGAGAATAAGTTACTCCTCAACCTGTGACAGGCAACAGCGGCGCATTGTTCTTTCTGACCATCAGCATAGCTAAAGTCTGCCTAACAGCTGATGAAGAGGGCGTGTGCCAAAAGACTGGGACCAGTCTGTGCACCAACCAGGGGACGCTAAGTCTAAACCACGGTACTCCTCCAACTTTTAATAAACAAATCAAAATGCTCTTAGAGACTGATATATAAATTCATGTATAAGCCAGAAAATTCAGTCTGATGAGAGAAACCTGTGTGCCTGCTCAACTCGGACCCATGTACACGTTTATGCTCTTATGATTTTACTTAAATAAATACTTCCTCTCCTTGACTACTTAGTGGATTTTGAAACGCACAAATTGGTGACCCCGGACGTGATCCACTAAGTGGCGCCAGAGGACTTTCCCCTGAATTGAGCAGACAGGACGGACTCCAGTTTTTCCTTCACTCAAAACAGCGTGCTGTCAAAAATAAGGTAAGCAGAGCCCTGTTAATATCTAACTTCTGCACATTGAGCATAACCAAATTTTTGAGTGAAGAAGAACAAGAGTGCCATTGGTAAATTGAATGAAATCTTAAGAGTATAAAAGAAAACTAAACAGTAAAACGAAATTGCAAAATAAGAACTGTTAACAGAGTGAAAAGAAAGCCTGTAAAAAGCTCCTGGTCTACTGTGACCGGGGAGTTGGGCAACAAAAATTAAATGTAAATTAGCCTGTAAAAAGCTCTTGGTCCACTGGGATCGGAGAGTTGGGCGACAAAAATTAAATCTAAATTAGACCTGTAAAAAGCTCTTGGTTCATTGAGACCGGAGAGTTGGGCAAAACTAAAATCAAAGAGGTAAACCTTTGAAGGTTCAATGGTCTGACGAGACCTATAAATTGGCTATAAGAGACTCGTAAAAAGCTTTTGATCTACAACTAGTCGGAAAGTGGAGTACATTGGGTGAAATAAAACCGTAAAAAGCTCTTGGTTTCAAAAATCGGAGAGTTGGTTTAATTTGACTTAATTAGAGGAATCGCAGTCGGTTGGTTGGTAGATACTGTAAAAAGCCAATGGTTGGTTATTCAATCGGTTGGTTGGTAGATACTGAAAAAAGCCAATGATTGTGAATTCACCGTAAAAAGCTCTTGGTTAGAAAAATCGGAGAGTTGGTTTAATTTGACTTAATTAGAGGAATCTCAGTCGGTTGGTTGGTAGATACTGTAAAAAGCCAATGATTGTGAATTCAATACAATGACATAAAACGTTTTACATTTTGATACGGAGGCAGATTTTGAAGTATATTGTGAAGACAATAAAATTACTAGAGCACTGTTTGATTTTGAGGTATACTGTGAAGAGGATAAAATTAATAAGGCACAGCTTGAAGTAGAAACAAGTACTAGTGAAGGTTCATTGTGTGAAGTGTCCGAACGGACAGGAGAGAATACTTTAGGAAAAGAGTGAAATAGTAACAGGTACTGGTGACAAAGTGAGTTTAGAGCTAGACTCAGATTTTGAGAGCAACATACAGCAGGACAAGAGACAGACTGACGTTACAGAGCCAAATTGACACTTTGAAAAGCAGAGACAATTGTTCGTCGAAAATATATACGGTTTCTTATATATAGTGTGTTTCGGGTGCTGTTGGGAACTGTATCATGGCATAAAGAAGTGAAAGATTGTGCATACAGTGCTGAAATGGAAGAACTGAAAGCTTTTCTGTTGGTGAAACTGGGGAAGAAAGCACCGGGGGGGCAGCAGAAACAATGGGTTGAGACAGGGAAAAAGATACTCTGTAAGTGGGAAAAGGAAGGACTGTTGGCAGACATAGGGAGAGATGAAAGTGTATTGAGAACTTTGAATATCAGAGCAGAGAGTCAGGCACGAGTGGCAGACACAGAATGGAAAGAAAAAGGGAGTAGTAGGTAGGGGCCTGCATGGGGGCGTAAACAAAAGAAAGCCGTGGAGAAAGATGTCACAAGGGGGCTGACTGAACTGCTGGGTAAACTGAAAAGGAAAAATGATAAGTTGGCAACATCTGGTGGCACAACTGAAGTAGTACCAGAAAAGACTAATTATTAATCCAACCACAGCCACTGCCAGCATGTACCCTTCCCTGCCACAACCAATAGCACCTCCATCCTACGAGGCTATAACAGTGGTTCAAGCTCCTGTGGTGCCAGTAAAGAGAGGTGTACTGGAAGTGAATGGAGGAGTTCTGGATCTGGACATCCCCCAACGCAACGACCTGGCAAATCTGGTGAAATGCACAGCCGACCTGACTGACACAGTTGACAAACTAGAAAATCAAATGGAAAACACCAGAGCAGAAATGAGCCAGCCCAAGGGGGAATCCATGGTTGGGACACAGTCACCATCAGGCCAAGGACCCCCAGGACCATCCACTGCATCACTCCAACTGCCACCATCACAATCAACGCCTCAACTCCTGCCCCAACCTTGGTCCCAGAGCACTCCTAGAGGGGATCTGCAAGTGAGACCACCTCCTTTTGATCCATTTGTAAATGAGTATGCCCCCTCAGATAAAGTCTCCAAACATTCTGACTACACCTTCTCCAGCCACACCTCAGTGGTTAGCTTAAAGGAATCAGGAACTGACGTATTCTCTACTGACGATGAAGATGAAAAGCAGCACAGAATTACAAAACACTTCACCAAAAGGGGTCCCCCACACGATGGAGCCATGCAGAAACTGCAGCTGCAAGGTGTGTTTGACGGAGAAGCGAAGGTCATGGATGAAGCAAGAAGAGAATATGACCTTAGAGACAGACCCAAAAAAGGGGGGACCGGAGCTTTCCCTATTATGGAACACCCCTCAACCAACTTTGGAGTGTATGTGCCATTTAAACACAGAGATTTGGAGGGGTTACTGGATGACCTCCCGCCAATCACCCAGGGAGCTGGACAATGTTGGCATCTTGATGTTTCTGTCAAGAACGGACATGTTCATGCCGCTCTTTTCCAGAAAAAAAGGGGGAGACAGGTTAGTGCTAACCTACCACAGCTCAAAATTGGACAATACTGAACAAGGACAAACATCAGAGCAATGCATTCACGTTCAGTACTGAACGAAAACTGAAAATACAGAAGGAGCTGAGACAACCCCACATCACTTTTGTAACCTCAGCCATCAATTTGGCAGACAAAATGGGACACGGAAAACCCCACAGCTGTGAAGAAGTGGCAGCACAAGAACTGAAACTCAGGCCAGACCTGAAAAACGAACCTCTGCCAGATGCACAACATTGGCTGTACACAGATGGATGCTGCTACAAAGGAGAAAATGGAAATGTGGCTGCTTATGCGGTGATGGAACAACACGCAGACGGTACACACACCAAAGTGGACTCAGGAATAATACCACAACCTGCATCAGCACAAATGGCTGAAATATTGGCACTCACAAAAGCACTGTACACAATATCTACACAGACTCAGCATACGCACATGGAGCGGTGCATATAGATGGACCACAATGGCAGAAGAGGAATTTCCTGACCACCAGCAAGACTCCTGTCAAGCACAAGGATCAACTGGTAATCCTACTGGAAGCAGTAAAAGCGCCAGCAGCAGTGGCAATAATGAAGTGCAAAGGACATGACAAAGCAGACACAAGGGTGGCAAAAGGAAATGAAGCAGCAGACCAAAGAGCCAAAGAAGTTGGAGGGTACACTCCCAGACAAATGACACTGCAACCAGAGGGAGGACCAACAGAACTAACCACAGAAAACATAAAAGACATCCAAGAAGAGGCCGGACCATGTGAACATTCAGAACGGCAGAGAAAAGGAGCATGCAAGGATAAAGACGGCATTTGGAGGTCACACACTGGACACATAGTGGCTCCGGCAAAGCTATGTCGACTATTTTTTTTGGAATAGTTTATTTTCATTTTCCAGTTTACAAGAACAGGAACAAACAGAAACCAATAACCCCCCATCCCCCCTCCCCAAAAGGATGCTCCAAAGTTTTAAAGTAGGTATACAATGTTTCGAGGTCAGTCACATTCCAACAACACATTATCCACATAATCTAGATAGGGTTGCCAAATTTTAATAAAGGTGTTGTATCCCTTTCTAAGATTATATGTTATTTTCTCTAAAGGCACACAGTTATTCATTTCTAAATACCATTTAGTCATGGATAGAGGGGAATCAGACTTCCATGTGACGGCAGTACACTTTCTGGCCACTGCCAGGGCTATTTCCAGAAATTTTATTTGAAATGTATTAAGTGGTTTATCAATTTTCGCAAAGTTCCCCAACAAGCAAAATTCTGGGTCAACAGGTAATGAAATCTGATTAATCTTAGACATAACGTCACAAAAGTCAATCCAGAAATCTCTCACTTTCACACACAACCAAGTACAGTGTAGGAAAGAGCCCACATCAGCAGCACATCGGAAACATGTATCAGATAGATCAGGCTTAGACTTATGAATTTTCTCTGGGGTCAAATACAGCTGATGAAGGAAATTATAGTGGACAAGCCTGTACCGTGCATTAATTGTGGCAGATAAACTGTCTTGACACAGCTCTGACCAATGTTGGTCTTCAATCGTGATATTTAAGTCTGATTCCCACCTCTCCTTAGACCTGTACAGAGCCGGTTTAGGACATTCAGATATTAACAAAGAATATACCTTAGAGATGAACTTATATGGACCACCATTATGTAACAATTTTTCCATTTCCGTGAGTTTGGGTATAGCCATGGTATTGTTCAAAGTGCTTCTCAGGAATGACCGCAGTTGGAGGTAACAAAAGAAAGTATTGTTAGACAAATTGTGTTTTCTTCTTAATTGTTCAAAAGTCATGAAGAATCCGTTTTCACAACAGTCCTCCAATTTACGAATCCCTTTAGCGTTCACATACCTAAGAAGTTTTGTATGTACACCTACAACACATCTTTGTTCGTTCCCAATGTCACACAGTCGATGTTTAACAATCAGAGTAAGGGACTCGCTGATGTCTGGTGGATGTGTGTGACACAGCCCCGCCTTAGACCATCCTTACCTGCTAAATGGGGGGGGAACCTGCGCCTTAGTGTCCCTATTACTGCCGATTACCATGCTTCCTATTAGCACAGGGAAGCTAGAGGAGACAGTACAGTCTACCTACCACAAACATTCCTTGAAGAGGGCTAAAAGAGACACTGACTTGGGTTTTGGTACATGGGGAGATCCAAGCACCCCGTTTGGGTCTATAGATAGTAGGGTGTATATAGATGCAATTGGAATACCAAGGGGTGTACCAGAGGAGTTCAAAGCTCAGAATCAGATAGCAAAGGGTTTTGAGTCTATACTGCCCTGGATAACTACAAACAAGAATGTGGACTGGATAAATTATAAATACCAGAACCAGCAGAGGTTTTTGAACCGGACTAGGAATGGCCTGAGGGGTGTGTCCGAACAATTAGCCGCCTCCTCACTCATGGCATTTCAGAACCGTATGGCACTGGACATGTTGTTGGCAGAAAAAGGGGGTGTGTGCCACATGTTTGGAGATGCTTGTTGTACATTTATTCCCAATAATACTGCCCCGGATGGTAGCATCACTAGAGCCTTGGAGGGGTTGACCTCTCTAGCCAATGAATTAGCAGAGAACTCGGGTGTGGCTGAAAACCTCATCACCAGTTGGCTGGAGGACGTTTTTGGCAAATACAAAGCAATTGTGCTCTCGATGCTTATGTCTATGGCAGTGTTTGTGGGCATATTGGTGTGTTGTGGATGCTGTTGCATCCCTTGTTGTCGCACTCTGGTGAACAGATGGATTGATGTGGCTCGGACCAAAAAAGATCCCCAGAAAGATGCTCCTCCAGCCTACTCCATGCCCCTGTTGGGGATGGAGGATGGTGATGAGACTGATTCGGACAATGAAGGAAGTGAATCACCAATGTAATGCTATGCTATATTAATCTTGCTTCTTCTTTCCCTAGTGCGGACAATTATTTACCAGTTTGAGGGCCATATAATCCTAAGCTTAGTAGTATTCACACCTGAGGTGTGAAAAGGGGGATCTGTAAGAAATAAAAATAATCAGTCAAGCTGGCTATGCTTTATGAGGATACAAATCATAGTTGAATTATAGTTGTGTGTTTAGTGGAAGAGCACTGTGACAGCTTAGTCATGCAAAATGAGAAAAGGATACTGTTGTACTGTTGTACAGCAGCACTGTATGACGGTGGTCAGAAAGCAACAAGAGTGCAGCAACAAAGTTAATATCAGTTTCATATCAGTTTGACCATGAGAATAAGTTACTCCTCAACCTGTGACAGGCAACAGCGGCGCATTGTTCTTTCTGACCATCAGCATAGCTAAAGTCTGCCTAACAGCTGATGAAGAGGGCGTGTGCCAAAAGACTGGGACCAGTCTGTGCACCAACCAGGGGACGCTAAGTCTAAGCCACGGTACTCCTCCAACTTTTAATAAACAAATCAAAATGCTCTTAGAGACTGATATATAAATTCATGTATAAGCCAGAAAATTCAGTCTGATGAGAGAAGCCTGTGTGCCTGCTCAACTCTGACCCATGTACACGTTTATGCTCTTATGATTTTACTTAAATAAATACTTGTTAAACTTTTAATTCCTCTCCTTGCCTACTTAGTGGATTTTGAAACACACACTTAACAGCGGTCTTCACTATATGATGTTTGGATGTTTAGACTTTAGGTTGGAAAGACATTTTCAGTTGTGCTGCGTGTACCTTTGAAACTGTGTTTTCTCCATTTGCAAATGTAAATAAATACTCAAAGACCAAACTTTGGCTTAATTCTCAAACGGTCGTTATTCGTTTTGATTTTATCATGAATATCACTAACGCTAACACTAACGTCTCTCTATCTCATTAAAAAAAGTTGGCACACCCCGCACATAGCCTAACAAGGCTATACAATTAAATAACCTAGGCGTGAGTGGCACTTTTGCGCAGCATATGCGCACAGCAGAGATGTTCACAAGTCATTTTTTGGAAGTCCAAGTCGAGTCTCAAGTCTTTGAGCTTGAGTCCAAGTCAAGTCTTTGAGGGGCAAGGTCAAGTCTCAAGTCTTTGAGGGGCAAGTTCAAGTCAAGTCTCAAGTCTATGGTCATCTGATCTGTCCCATAAATCTTATGAATCAAAAGCATGTCCAGACAGTACAGCATTAACATCAGTTGTAGGATAACTTTATGGGTCTACTTAACACATCCCTCTAGCCCTCGGACCTGGTGAAATAATAACCTAAGTCTGTCACATCATATGGATACAACTATAAAGATACAATCTGCCTGTTCCCAGCATTAGCACAACACTTTGCGATGGTTAGCTTGTTTCCTGTGATGACATATGCTAAATGTAATGTCTCTTTCATTCAAAGAAATGTCTAATGTCGAAGTGGAAATCAAGAGAATAGTGGCAGCGCCACACCAGTTAGGCTACAGAACAACATGCATCTCAGTTTCAGTCCAAATTACGCACGATAAGCAGTTTGAAGTCACTGATGTAATGCCATTTATTTATTAGTAGCTCAGTGAGACTGAGTCCAGCGCGAGGGAGACCCGACTCAGAGGAGGAGGAGATGTTAGTGAGGCCAGCGTCTCCACGGCAGGTGACAGTGCCCACGGATCCGCTGCGCCACACATGGATGAAATAATAAAATAGTAAATAGGACTACAGTAACAGAAATATGTGCAGAATTAAGACCCAGTGTTTGGTGGAACGGGGTACACCTTGTACACTTAGTTTTTTCCAACTGTCACACGATTTTTGAAACCTCTCCCTCAAAGTGCAAAACTTCACAGCAAATCTCCAAAACCAAACCAGCTATTTCTCAGCCTTTCACTCAGCTTTCAAATGCATAAAACACTTTTTTTCAAAACATTACACACAATTCTCAACCTAAAACACAAAAATGTAACAGGAAGTGACTTGCTATCCATTTCTAAACACAACCAATCAAAATGCTTCACTTATTTACCAGGGCGCACACACACTCCTCACATGTGCAAACACATTATGTCATAACTCAACACTAACCAATCATTGCTTTAGTATAGGCCTATACAGAGGTTTAAGGTCAGATTACCTGTTTTGAACAATGGATGCCAACAATAGACAGAGAGCCAGGGGAGGAGGAGGGGGAGACAGGGGATAACAACAAGGAGGAGGAGGAGGGAAGAAGAGTAAGAAGGAGAGCCATCTCTGATGAGACCAGGGAGAGAAGTCCATCTTGAGTAGCTTTACAGTGACTATTTCAGCATTACAAATCAATCAGACTTTGTTTTGCACAAAGTGAATACAATTCTGCCCCCCCCACACACACACACACACACACACCCCAGCCCCGACACACAAGCACGGACAAACACGCACACACACACATATTCTTTATGCTAAAAATGATACCTTTGGTTTACATATGTTTGTACTTGTACTTTCTTGTTTCATGCTACTGTATACAACACTGAGCTACTCTTACAAATGTAACGTTGTGCCCAATAAATATTTTCTGTTTTACTGTAACATTAGATTGTTTTTTACAGTGCACTTTTCAACCCCTCTCAGCAGATTTACTGTCTCTCTAGAACATTGTAAATGTAGATATAAGCCTATGAAAGACAAAAGAGCTTTAGATTTAGAACAACAGTGGGTACATGGTAAATCCAAAAATGTTCTATTATGAAAAAAGTGTATGCCATTTGATGCAAATGCTTCATTTTGAGATGTGTTAATGGTATTTTGAATGCAGTGTTTCATTGTGAAGGAGATTTGAGGCATTTAGCATTCTGTGTGAGCAGTTTTAGGAATTGTGTGTAGAGTTTTGAAAAAAGGAGACATAGTTTTGAAAACGTGTGTAAGCAGTTGGAAAAAACTGTAATAGCCTACAAATCATCCACGGGATTAATTACGCATCACATGAGTTTGCCCCCCCCCGACACAGCGTTTGTTCCTGGGGAGATGGATCCGTGAGTCCCGCGTCCTGTGCGCCATGGATGTCTGAGGCTCAGCAACTATTGCTACAGACAGATTATATCTTTATAGTTATAACTATAAAGATATAATCTGCCTGTTCCCAGCATTGGCACAGCACTTTGCGACGATGGTTAGCTTGTAACGTATGACGATATATGCTAAATGTAACGTCTCTTTTACATTAGCGTGTGAGTGACTGACCTGTTTAGGTCCGTTTTGAGATGCCTGATGAAGTCGGATGTTGTTGATCCGACATCATTTATCTTGGTGCCACATACCTTGCATGTAGCTGTTCTCTTACTGCCACTGTTTACCAAGTTATTGAAAACAAAACTAATGACAAAAGGCACAACTCCGGGAGGACTTTATTATTTATATTTAATAATTTTATTACCTTAATTCAAAACAACATTTTGAAAAACAGACATGGAGAATATTACGGCATGGAATGTAGGATTAAGAAGCAATGTATATTAAGCATACATTATGCTACAGTAAAAGTTATTACCGTTTTTTTTTTGATGAAAAAATCGTGGTGGAGAGGTTAGTGTGTCTCTGTGAACCTGAGGGCTGTGTTGTCTGGAGCTTTGTGCTCCTGGTAGGGTCTCCCAAGGAAAAGTGGTCTCAGGTGAGGGGCCAGACAAAGAATGGTTCAAAAACCCTATGAGTGATCGAGGTAGAGATGGAGTGACCCTGCCCGGAGGAAGGCCGGGGCCCCCGTCTGGAGCCAGGCCCAGACGGTGGGCTCGTCGGCGAGCGCCTGGTGGCCGGGTTTGCCACGGAGCCCGGCCGGGCACAGCCCGAACAAGCTACGTGGCTCCCATCTCTCCAGCCCATGGGCCCACCACCTGTGGGAGGAACCGCTGGGGTCGGGTGCGCTGCCACATGGGTGGCAGTGAAGGTCAGGGGCCTCGACGGACCAGACCCGGGCGGCAGACGCTGGCTCTGGGGACGTGGAACGTCACCTCTCTGTGGGGGAAGGAGCGGGAACTAGTGCGGGAGGTGGAGCGCTACCGGTTGGATCTGGTGGGCCTTACCTCTACGCACAGTCTCGGTTCTGGAACCGTACTCCTGGATAGGGGTTGGACTCTTTTCTTCTCCAGAGTTGCCCAGGGTGTTAGGCGCCGGGCGGGTGTGGGGATACTAACAAGCCCCTGGCTGAGCGCCGCTACGTTGGAGTTTACCCCGGTGGACGAGAGGGTCGCCTCCCTACGCCTGCGGGTTGAGGGGGGGAAAACTCTGACTGTTGTTTGTGCATATGCACCAAACAGGAATTCGGAGTATTCGGCCTTCTTGGAGATCTTGAGTGGAGTCCTGCATGGGGCGCCAGTGGGGGACTCCATTGTTCTGCTGGGGGACTTCAACGCGCACGTGGGCAATGATGGAGACACCTGGAGAGGCGTGATTGGGAGGAACGGCCTCCCTGATCTAAACCAGAGTGGTTGTTTGTTGTTGGACTTCTGTGCTAGTCATGGATTGTCTATAACGAACACCATGTTTGAACATAGGGATGCTCATAAGTGTACCTGGTACCAGAGCACCCTAGGCCGAAGGTCAATGATCGATTTTATAATCGTTTCATCTGATCTGAGGCCGTATGTTTTGGACACTCGGGTGAAGAGAGGGGCTGAGCTGTCAACCGATCACCATCTGGTGGGGAGTTGGATCAGGCGGTGGGGGAAGACTCTGGAGAGACCTGGTAAGCCCAAACGTGTAGTGCGGGTAAATTGGGAACGTCTGGAGGAGGCCCCTGTCCGACAGACTTTCAACTCACACCTCCGGCGGAGCTTTTCGTGCATCCCTGTGGAGGCTGGGGGCATTGAACCCGAGTGGACAATGTTCAAAGTTTCCATTGCTGAAGCTGTGGTGAGGAGCTGTGGTCTTAGGGTCTTAGGTGCCTCAAGGGGCGGTAACCCACGAACACCGTGGTGGACACCGGTGGTCAGGGAAGCCGTCCGACTGAAGAAGGAGTCTTTCCGGGATATGTTATGCCGGAGGACTCCGGAGGCAGTTGCAGGGTACCGAAGAGCTGCAGCCTCTGCCGTGAAAGAGGCAAAGCAGAGGGTGTGGGAGAAGTTTGGAGAAGACATGGAGAAGGACTTTCGGTCGGCACCAAAGTGCTTCTGGAAAACTGTTCGCCACCTCAGGAGGGGGAAGCGGGGAACCATCCAAGCTGTGTATAGTAAGGATGGGACACTGTTGACTTCAACTGAGGAGGTAATAGGGCGGTGGAAGGAGCACTTTGAGGAACTCCTGAATCCGACTAATACGCCCTCTATGTTAGAGGCAGAGCTGGAGGATAACGGGGGATTGTCGTCAATTTCCCAGGCGGAAGTCACTGATGTAGTCAAACAACTCCACAGTGGCAAAGCCCTGGGGATTGATGAGATCCGTCCGGAAATGCTCAAGGCTCTGGGTGTGGAGGGGCTGTCCTGGTTGACACGCCTCTTCAACATTGCGTGGAAGTCTGGGATGGTGCCAAAGGAGTGGCAGACTGGGGTGGTGGTTCCCCTTTTTAAAAAGGGGGACCAGAGGGTGTGTGCCAATTACAGGGGTATCACACTTCTCAGCCTCCCTGGTAAAGTCTACTCCAAGGTGCTGGAAAGGAGGGTTCGGCCGATAGTCGAACCTCGGGTTGAGGAGGAACAATGCGGATTCCGTCCTGGTCGTGGAACAACGGACCAGCTCTTCACTTTCGCAAGGATCCTGGAGGGAGCCTGGGAGTATGCCCAACCGGTCTACATGTGTTTTGTGGATTTGGAGAAGGCGTATGACCGGGTCCCCTGGGAGATACTGTGGGAGGTGCTGCGGGAGTATGGGGTGAGGGGTTCTCTACTCAGGGCCATCCATGTGCATACATAACAGCCTGAGAGGAAACATGATAGAGCAGGACGTTTATCGTTGAGGAAGGGTCCGGTTACGACCAAAGTGAGAGCTGTGTCCGGGTTCTCGGCAGTAAGTCGGACTCGTTTCAGGTGAGGGTTGGCCTCTGCCAGGGCTGCGCTTTGTCACCAATCCTGTTTGTAATATTTATGGACAGGATATCGAGGTGTAGTCGGGGTGGGGAGGGGTTGCAGTTTGGTGGGCTGGGGATCTCATCGCTGCTCTTTGCAGATGATGTGGTCCTGATGGCATCATCGGCCTGCGACCTTCAGCACTCACTGGATCGGTTCGCAACCGAGTGTGAAGCGGTTGGGATGAGGATCAGTACCTCTAAATCGGAGGCCATGGTTCTCAGCAGGAAACCGATGGAATGCCTTCTCCAGGTAGGGAATGAGTCCTTACCCCAAGTGAAGGAGTTCAAGTACCTTGGGGTTTTGTTCGCGAGTGAGGGACAATGGAGCGGGAGAGATTGGTCGGAGAATCGGGCGGAGCGGGTGCGGTATTGCATTCAATCTATCGCACTGCGTTGGACGAAAAGAGAGCTGAGCCAGAAGGCAAAGCTCTCGATCTACCGGTCAGTTTTCGTTCCTACCCTCACCTATGGTCATGAAGGCTGGGTCATGACCGAAAGAACGAGATCCAGGGTACAAGCGGCCAAAATGGGTTTCCTCAGGAGGGTGGCTGGCGTCTCCCTTAGAGATAGGGTGAGAAGCTCAGTCATCCGTGAGGAGCTCGCAGTAGAGCCGCTGCTCCTTTGCGTCAAAAGGAGCCAGTTGAGGTGGTTCGGGCATCTGGTAAGGATGCCCCCTGGGCGCCTCCCTAGGGAGGTGTTCCAGGCACGTCCAGCTGGGAGGAGGCCTCGGGGAAGACCCAGGACTAGGTGGAGGGATTATATCTCCAACCTGGCCTGGGAACGCCGATCCCCAGTCGGAGCTGGTTAATGTTGCTCGGGAAAGGGAAGTTTGGGGTCCCCTGCTGGAGCTGCTCCCCTCGCGACCCGACACCGGATAAGCGGACGAAGATGGATGGATGGATGGAATTTTATTTTCTGATTCTAAATCTGCAACTATTTTTTGTTTTTGGTGGTAAAACCGAAACTTGTCAGGGTCAAAAATGAATTCGGCGCAGGTGCCCTTTTTGTTCGGTTGAATAACTGACATTTACATGTATTGGCATTTACCTCAAAAGCACATTAAGCTAAAAGCAAGGTCACTTCTTCGGACTTGCGAGTGCTGTGAAATCGATCGTATGCGGTTTTGCTCACGTAGCCTGGTGGTGTGGTGGTGAAGTGCAGTCATGCTGCGTTCATGAGCGTAGGGTAGGCTCAGGTCTACGTCCGTAGTAGCCTATATTTTAATTTAACGTCTTTAATGGTAAGAGATCGCACAGGGATGGATAATGAGCGTTGCTTAAGATTAAATTACAATGCCACATATAGCAGACATCTTCAGATATGAGAGACCCCCTCAGATTTTTGGCTTTGGTGCTTTCATGGGCCACTCTATGGGAGCTCGGCTCCCTCTGGCTCCCACGTAATTCGAACACTGGTAATAGCATTTTACTACATTGTACTCTGTGTATTTGACAATTAAGGAATAAAGCTTGTTTTGATTTGTTTGAGACAGGATGTGCCAAATTTTTTGCAATATTACGCATGTGAAAAAGGTAGTTCTTGTTTTATGTGGGCATTAAATAATAACTCCAAGATTTCTTATGATGGAGCTTGAGGCCAGGGCATCCAGTGTAGCTATATCTTGGAACAGGGAAACAGCTGCAGCCAGGATCCAGGTGCGACCACAGTCCAAAGAAATCTGTGACGTGAGAAAGCACCTCACACTCATATTCATGTACCACACAGGCGTGTGGGCGTCACGGCACTAGCGCCGCAGTGGCTGATGGGAAAAATCGCCATTTTGTGAGGCCACTCACACACACACACAGAGAGCAAGAGAGAGCGCTAGAGAGAGTGAAACAAAAACAAACAGAAACGTTTTAGTCATGGGAAGAACTTGTTGTGTTGTTGGCTGTAATGTCCGGGGCAAAAAAATAGACAACGGACTCTCTTTTTATCGTTTTCCTGCCTGGAAACAGAACGAAGGGAGTCGTGTTTCTGATGTTACCAAGCCAAGACGGATGGCCTGGATATCCGCCATAAGACGGAAGGACATACTTTTCGCAGACATCCCAAGATCACTGAAAGTGTGTTCCAGGCATTTTCATTCAGGTAAAGAACATAACCTTCATTTAGCAAATGATTGTGTTCTCATTATGTTCTTTTTCCCCCGAGAGGATATCTGTTGACTTTGCGGCAAAGTGAGCAAGCTAAGTTAGGCTAAGCAACTAGCTAACTAACCAACTACTAGCTAGCTTAAGCTAGTTCAAATAAAATGCGCTGAATGAATGTGATCAAAACAAAGCACTCAAATAACTGCTACAGTTAATTTGATATAACTTAAGTTCAGTCAAACCTAAAAATACTGAATATAATATTTTGTCTCCCCCAAAGGTAAACCAGCATATGAGATGGACGAGTCTCATCCAGACTGGGCTCCAACCATGCACCTGGGTCACTCAGAGGTCACAGCCACAGTGTCAGATCGGCATGGCCGCAGACAACTTAGACATAATTTGAGAGAATCTCAGGGGAGGAGGCCAAAATGAACAAAACAACATGAACGAAGGTGAGAGAGATGGAGTCCAAGAGGATGCTCAAGAAGAGGGATATTGGGATCAAGCAGAAGCAGGGGCTGCAGAAGAAGAAGAGCATGGGGATCATGCAGAGGAAGGAGCTGCAGAAGAGGAGGAATGTAGAGAACCGACAGAAACAGACGAACCAGCTGCTAAGATACTAAGAGCAGAACGCCAGTTCTGTGAGCAAAGCATTGCAGAACTAACCCGTCTTTTGTAGGAAAATAGGAAGCTTAAGTCTGAGTTAAACAAATTAAAGATGGATGAAGAGTTTTTCAAAGATAATACAGAGAAGGTACGATATTATACAGGACTTCCATGTTTTGCAATTTTGTTGTCAATGTTTATTACTGTTAATCCCTTCATGCCAGTTACAAAGAAGCGGTCACAATTTCAAATGGTCTTACTGACACTCATTCGTCTAAGGCTTGATCTTCCAATTCAGCATCTTTCACACATTTTTAATGTGTCACGTAGAACGCTTTCTGCTACCTTTGCCGACACCATAGATGGGCTTTATGCACGCCTTCCTCCCTTGTTGTACTGGCCTGAGAGACACTGTTTACAAGCCACAATGCCACATCAATTTTTGGAAGCTTTTGGAAAGCGTGTTGCGATTATTGTTGACTGTTTTGAAATATGTACAGAGAGGCCGTCAAATTTAATGGCACGTGCACAATCCTTTTCCCACTACAAAAGGTACACACACAATGAAATACTTGATAGGAATTGCTCCCCAAGGCCAGATTTCATTTATTTCAAAGGGATGGGGGGGGGGACGAGAATCTGACAAGCACATAACTGAGAATTGTGGGCTTCTTAACTGGTGATTTAGGGTTAGCGGACTGAGGCTTTAATATTAAAGACAGTGTGGGAACGATGTGCGCGGAAGTTAAAATTCCTGCATTCACTAAAAGCAGATATCAACTCGATGCTAAGGATGTGGAAGACACACGTACTATAGCACACCTTAGGATACATGTAGAAAGGGTAATAGGTAGCTTGCGCAATAAGTACACACTATTACATAAAACAATACCAATTAGTTTGTTGCTTCCCTGTAAAGATGAAGAATTTACCCTTCTTGATAAGATAGTTAATGTTTGCTGTATTCTAGTTAATATGTGTCCAAGTGTTATTGTAAGGCCAGATGAAACCGAAAAGTGCGCATGCTAATGGTGCGTTCTTTTTGTCCACCAAAGTCGATCTGCGAGTCGTTTTGCAGAGTTACGAACCTGGGAGACGCTAGCTAGCCTGGACTCAGGGGAGACGCTAGCTAGCCGGGACTCAGGGGAGACGCTAGCTAGCCGGGACTCAGGGGAGACGTCAGCTCGGGAACAGAAGGGTTGCACGACTCGGCTGGGCAGTCGCGGTGAGCAGTCTCTGGCTTCTGGTCGACTAGGCGGACGCCTGCTGGCTCTGGATCGGCAAGCGCCACCGTGAGGGAGGAACCACAAACCCAAAGGGCTCAACCCAAAGAAACTCTCTAAACGGCAGTTTAATGTCCTTGAGCAGCAGCATCTGAGCAAGTGGGTCATCCAAACCCGACCAGAACTGCTGTTTTAAAAAGTCCTCTTCCCAGCCCTCGTTTTGGTAATAATGGAGGTACACAGCAACAAAGTCCTCCAGAGTATCTCCATTCTGGTTGAACAGAAAATCTTCCATGGCGTCCTCATCCATTTCCGTAGTACTTGGTCTAGTCTTCTGTCAGGGAACGACCAGGAGACAGACTGGAATAGTTAAACTAAGAGAGAACAGGCAGGAATCCGGCAGCAGAGGAGGTCAGGCTCAGAGCAGCAAGCAGACAACAGGATACAGGTAACGTAAACTTGGATGAACTAGACATACGTGAGAGGTCAGAGCGTCGTGTAGAAACGAGACTAGAAAAGAGTGTGAGTGTCTGTGCTGCTTAAGTAGGGAGTCACTGATTAGCTGCAGGTGGTGAACTGATGATGTGGCTTGATGCAGTGCAGGTGTGTGTAATCAGTAGGAGGAGTGTGCTGGAGAATGAGAGGAGTGAGTGCTGGTGACGGTGAATGGGGAAACAAACAGAAAGTCAATGAACACCAACTAAAAGTCCATGTAAACCTGACAAAGGCCATGATAACCTGACAATGGTATGCTATTTGTACATTAACTACTTCAATGACAATTTGATAATTAAAAACTATTTTTTAATAAAAACAATTCTTGCAAAGTGCAACAGTTAATTGTTTATTGTGCTTCTTGTGTTGAACTACTTTGAAACACTGAATTTCAAGTAACAGATTTTAAATAACATTTCAAGTAACTGATTTTAAATAACATTTCAAGTAACTGATTTTAAATAACATTTCAAGTAACTGATTTTAAATAACATTTCAAGTAACAGGTTAATACTCTTTGAGTCAAATAATCACTTAAAAAAAACAGCTTAACTAAGTAGTGCAATTCTTTTATAAACGGACACTTCTTTTCTACTGCTGTCTTTCACTTGGAACATGAGGCAGCATGCGCTTTCTCTGGGAGTTCTGGGAGGCACACTTTTTTGAAGAATTATTGTGCTTTTTGTAGACGATGTTCCCAGAACTCCTGGTCTGGAAAGACACACCACGGTGAAATTGTTTTCAGTCCAAACAACAAGATCACAGTGATTTGATTGGGTGACAAAAATCAGTGTCTGGATCTGTGTGTAGAAGCAGTGTTTCTTTTTCAATTGAAGCTTGTTTGAGGACATCTGGAGACAAAAGTCTTTGTCTGTTGCGCTAATGTTAGCGAAACGTCGGCGTAGCGTTAGCTAGCTGTCTAAACTTGGGAAAAGCTTAACAGCATCCCCATCCAAGTAATAAATAAACACCAGGCAAATATGCTGTTACTGGAGCTATTAGGCTACCATCAAAACGTGAGATATCTAATCATAATATCAATCATATCTATGTGTTTACAACCATCGGGGGATTTCACAGGTGGGACTGGCAAGTTAGCACATAGCTAGCATGTAGCCTTGTATTTTCTAGATCTAGATAAGTTTACCGGTACTTATCTGAACTAACGACATGATCACTGTCACTAGATATAAATAAAACATTGAGTTTCACTTGGTGCTATTCACGGACAGTAAAAAAACCTCTTCCTCATCCCAGTCAGTCACCATAGTTCTAGTACTAGGCTGATGCACGTCTCCCCAACGTGACATCATCACCGAATTGCGGAAAAAACCCCACTAAGACATTTTCAACAATGATATACATATATTGAGTGCTATATGTACCTATTAATCAACAGTGGTGGTTAACCTGCAACATGGGCTTTACGGGTAACATCATGTAAAGGAGAAAAGAATGGAACTAATCCCATGCCACGTATCAATACACAACTGCCAGTATCAGATTTGTTGGGGACCAAGAAGCTGGTTAAACAGTGATTTGGCTCAGATTGACCTGACTTGGAAGAGGAGTCGCCAAAATGGAATCTACCTTCAACACGTGGTTTTCCCATTGGCCGTCAGGCCTTTGAATGCACCACCCCGCCACTAGGAGGCGGAGGAAGGATAAAAGCTGTCGGCGTTTGTGCTTCTTTGCTTTCCACGGTAATTCAGTTTTACCGACAGGAGGTGCAGGCAGTCCGGACTAGCTTAGCCAGCGTAACCTCTGGTCGAGATTGAGCTGGGACATTTTATATCTTTCTGATATACCAAGGGGATCCGAGGAATAGCCTACTGGCCCAGTATTTCCTCTATCTGCAGCAGGATTAATCAGCCCGGATCCAAGAAAGGACTACGTTCCGTTTCTTGCTGTCGACCTGGATTGCGTGTCGTCTACTGCTCTGGACGAAACGGATCGTTAAACTCTGGCGAGAGATTAACTGACAAACAACCACAGTAAGGAGGCTTTTACACAGTTCTGGGCAGACTATAGAATTGGTGTGTTTGGTTTGTTTTATTAATGAGCAAAGGTTATCTCTACCATTGTTGCCATTAATGTGATCTGATTGTAATCATGTAATGGTCCATATATGATTATTAATCTGTTTCTGTGAATGTATAATTGATCACAATACTGTTGATGTTGTATAAGTAGCTTGGTCAATAACTGTAATCGCTACCTGCTAAGTCACTCCTTTTCACGGAGTTTAGTTACTGTCTGCAAGATAATCGCGGAAATCAGCTGTTAGCCACTGGAGTGGTTATAGTGACCATTTCCCTCAGTAATACAAAAGCCTCAGAGTCTGTCCCAACTACACGTGTGGTCCAGACCTGAGGGGGGCTGGTCATTTTCGATAACTAAGATCAGAGTGCCTCTTTTCTTTACACTTCTTCTCTACTCTACTTTTACTAATTATATACACACACACACACACACACACACACACACACGGACACAAGCTAGCCACGTAGCTCCCGAGCTAGCGCTGCTAGCTTAACCATGTGGAATCGGCTTACGTTTGTACAGAGCTAACACAGGAACTACCACATGGGTTAAGCGTGCGCGTTGCCTAGCAACCCCCTCGGCCTTTCAACCCCTCCTCGTGCACCCAGCACCACTACCGCCCTCTTGATGCTAAATAGTTTTGTGCAGCTCACCGGAGTAGCCATTTTGAAAGTTTTTGTGTTAGACTACATTTCGACACCGCCCCCTCCACTTTCACTCACTCACTCTCTCTCTCACACACACACACACACACACACACACACACACCTTATTACTTTCACTGTCTGCAACTGAATAACCGACAGCTTTACAACACTTGTTCGTTCTTGCCTGACGTTATATTCAAGCCCTGTTGTCAAGAGCGGGACCGTCTGGGGCGGGGGGGAGAGAAACACCATTATACACGCTAAACTAAGTAACAAGCTAGTGGTGGTATGAGCTAGCTAACCAAAGCTATTAGCAAACCAATATATAATCGTATGACCAAACAACTCAATGAACCTTTTTAATTGTTACATAAAGTAACGTTACAACAGCATTAATGTAATGGAAATGTTGCGAACAAAGCCCGACCACTTTACCAAAACTCATTCTCCCCGAGGTGGAGGGTCAAGCTCGGGGAAAATGAGACCAACTGGCTCCTCTTCGCCGGCTGCCATTAACGTTACGTTAGCTACATTGAAATACCGTTGTTAGGAGTTTTAAATAAACAATACTCAATAAACTTACATTTTTAAGTGAACACAGCTTGTTTATTCTGAGTAAGTAACACTCAATAAGATTATACTTATTAAGTGAAGACAACTTGTTTATTTTAAGTAAATGACACTTAATTAGCTCATGGTTTTTAAGTTAATGCAGCTTGCTTTTTCTGAGTAAGTAACACTCAATAAGCTTATACTTACTAAGTGAAGACAACTTGTTCATTTTAAGTAAATTACACTTAATTAGCTCATGGTTTTTAAGTTAATGCAGCTTGCTTTTTCTGAGTAAATACTTAATTAACTCACATTTTTTAAGTGAGCACTACTAAATACTACTGACATGTTTTCTGGTTCAGTTTACAAACTGAAAAGGACTATACAAGTAGCATATATCCATCCATCCATCCATCTTCTTCCGCTTATCCGGTGTCGGGTCGCGGCGGGAGCAGCTCCAGCAGGGGACCCCAAACTTCCCTTTCCCGAGCCACATTAACCAGCTCTGACTGGGGGATCCCGAGGCGTTCCCAGGCCAGGTTGGAGATTTGTTTTGTTTTTAGGCTTTAGAGTTGTGTGTGGTGGAGGTTGAGGACCTTAGCTAAGTTTTTGTTATCAAGTTTTGTTAGATGAATTTCATTTGTTAGGCACGACTTCTAGGTCCCATCTTCCACCACCCTTTTCTGACCTATTTCCTTGTTATGAATAAACACCATAATTTTCACTTTTACACTGACTCTGTCACAATTTCTTCATTGTCGTGTTGTTGATCCCAAATCCATCAAAGAGGTCATAACACAAAGTTCATAAAGTAAACGTGTCAAACTTTCAAATCAACAGCCCTAAGGCCCTGACCCACCAAGACGAGCGATGTCCGTCAGTCGAAGTTGGTCCAACGGTGAGCAGCCGCCCACCTTAGTTTGTGCGATGTGACGGACTGTCGCCACGCGTCGGCCTTCGTGGGCCTTTTTTTGGCCGATTCAACATTGGCGCCAACCACTGCTGAACAGGCAATCAATCGGATGGCTTTCAGCTTGAAAACGGTAGCGAGCA